>NW_020949772.1:6141320-6166466 GCF_900497805.2 Vombatus ursinus
CATGTGCGTGTGTGTGTGTGTGTGTGTGTGTGTGTGTGTGTGTGTGTAGGTTTGGGGTGGGGGGGAGTGGCTGTGTTACTTTGCTTCCTTGATGGGGCATTTCTAGGCAGAAGAAATAACATGAACCAAAGCAGATTGTATAGGGACAGCAGTTTGGTTGGAGCCTAGGTATTTTATAATGGAAAGAGTGCCGGATTTATCTTCTGAGTTAAAATCCTGTCTCTATTACCTCTGTGACTTTGGCCATGTCATTTCCCCTCTCTGAGTATCAGCTTTCTCATCTGTAAAATGAAAGTGTTTGACACTAGACCTTCTAGCTGTAAACCCCTGACCATTAAGAAAGACAGTTGATTCTTTCATGCTGTAGAGGGCTGGGCTGGCCCCGTGTTTAGCTCTGTCTTCAGCCATGCTATGAGAAAGTGGAATGGAGGCAGAATGTGACCCTTCCTCTCCACTTTCTGAATAGCCCTGAAGAAAAGTGTCATGTGTGGTATAGTGGAAGGAGGGAGTACTAGACCACAAAGCAGGCAGTTCTGGCATGATTTTTGCCCTGGTTCTGCCTTTTATTGCCTGTGTGACCTTGACAAGTCACTTAAATAAATCTCTCTAAGCCTCAGTTTCTCCTCTGTAAAGCAGCTATAATGGTACTAATCCTGAGCACCTTTTGAGGCCCAAACGAGGCAATTGTGTGTAAAAATGTTTTGAAAACCTAAAAGCATTGTAAAAATATAAGGCAGTCTTTTTTAAAAAATATACTTGGATAAAGATCTAGGTTATTAGTTTCAAGGAAAGTGTAACTAGGGCTCTGATGTTTTATCGAATTTTAGAGTAACAAGAGGACCTCAGAGATTATTTAGTCCAAACATATCCTCCTTCCAGCTGATTATTGAGCCTTTGCTTGAAGTCTTCAAGTTATGAGGAACCCCACCCCCACCACCCAAATCAGCCCATTCTGCATTGGCTAACTCCCTTGTTGGTTTTTCCTTATATTGATTCTAGCTCTGCCTCTTTGCAACTTCCACTGCCCTCTGGGGCCTAGCAAAGATGATAGCCTTTAAAGTACTTGAAAATCTCTCTCATGTCTTCCCTAAATTGACTCAGGCTAAGCATCAACTATAGCTTCTTCAGATAATCCTCATATGATATTGTCTCAAGTCCTTTGGCTACACTGGTTGCCCCATTCTAGCTATGTCCTTCCTAAAATGTGGTGCCCATAATTGATGGCAGGTGTGATGTGGACCTCACCAATGGAGAGGACAGTAGTAGTAGAACCTAAACTTCTGGCTCTACATATGCTTTTTCTTTTAAGGCAACCTGTGATAGAAAGCATGGGTGGTTTTGGTTGTCATGTCATACTGTTGACATGTATTGACATCACAATCCAATGTGATTTATGAGTTTACCATTACAAAACGTGTCGGACTCAGTAGAGCAAAATAACAGAGTTCTCCTCTAGCAAGGAATCTCCATGCAATCCTAACCTAAGTTTAAGATTATAAGATTCCTTGATAGATACAAACCCAGAAATAACTTCATCAGTCTTCTAATTATCAGTGTCATAGGCATAAAACAGGGAGGGAGACATTGTTGTCAGTGGTGTTCCTCATTAATGTGGAAGAAGCCCAGCTCAGGTTCCAAATGGAAGAAGAATTTCCTACAGATGATGAGTTCTTCTGGTGATCCTGTTTGCAAATGACATTGTACTGATTGCGTGAAGCCCCAGAATGGCTTCAGTGAGATCTGTAGTGATTTCAAGGAGACTGGCGTCATGGTTGACACAGGGCAGAGCCAAATGGAAGAAGTCACACTGCCTAGATTATGACATGTCCTTGAATGGGCAGCCCACTGAGTTAGTCCACGGTGGGGAAACAGGCATTGCAGAGGGGCAGGAAACGGCCTGGAACTGAGTAGGAAGAGGAGAGTGGGCCGGGTATTTGGGAATTGGGCCAAACTTTAGATGATCCCAGACTGCTTCTTGACACAAAAGCCCACTAAAATAATGCCCCACAAATAGTGGAACAACATCTCCCGAGAGGCAGAATTGGAGATGGCCCCACAATGGTGAAAAATATACAGTGTTTATTAATGAACATTAATTCAATTCAGCAAACATTTATTAAGTTCCTGCTGTGTGCAAGGCAGTATTTTAGGGATACAAAGTCAAAATGAAAAACAATCACTTCCCTCATATTCTGTTGGGGTGGGGGAAGAGAGGGGAGGAATAAGATGCTCACACAAGGAAAATGAGGAAGGGAGAGAGCAGTTAACAGCCGGGGGAAGGAAATCAGGAAAGGCTCCATAGAAAAGGTAGCATCTGAGCTGAGCCTTAGGGGAAGGTCAAAGTCTTAAAGGATCCTAAGAGGTAGATAAGAGGGGGGGATGCATCCAGGCAACAAAGCGATGCTTAGTAATCCAGTTTAGTTGAAATGCAGAGAAATAGTATAAAGGAAGGACTGAAGAAGATAGGGGCCAGCCAGTGGAACACCTTGAATACTGGTTGAGAAGTTTGTATTTTATGCAGTAGACAGTGGGGGAGCAACATAGAGCTGGACCTCATGAAGACTGATTTGGGTAGCTGTGTGGAAGAGGGATTGAAGTGGGGAGAAACTGGAAGCAGAGTCACCATCTATAGGAGGCTTTTGCAGTCATCCAGATGAGGTAGGGAGAAGCCAAAGTTGACAGTAGCCATGCAAGTGGTGAGAAGGAGATAGGTGGGAAGCATTTTAAAGGAGAATTGCCAAGACTTGGCCACTGATTAGATGTGAGGTGGTGACCTCAGTAGAAATAGGCTGAGCATGGGCGCCATCTTTTATGTGAAGCTTGTCCTGATCCTCCTGTTTATTAGTGATCTCCTTCCTGAAATTACTTTGTATACATTTGTGTCCATGTTATATCCCTTCAGTAGAAGAAAACTGGAGGGCAGAGCCTTATTTTTGTATTTGTATCCTTAGTACCTAGTAGTATCTTGCATATTGCAAAAAATAAATGTTTGTTGAAATGAATTTAAACAGAGATGCTTGCAAAAGATAAAAGCTAATGAGTTCTGTTTTGACTGAGTTGTAGATGTCAAAGAACGAGACGTCTAGCAGACAGTTGGTGTTATGAGACTGGCCTTCTGCCAAAGAGATTAGAGTCGGATTTACAGAGTTGGGAGTTATCTGTGTAGAGATGATAAGTAAACCCATGGGAGAGGATGAAATCACAAGGGACAAAGTATAGAGAGACTTGTGTACAATAAATAGTGTAAGTGGTAACACCCAGAAAATATATGATTGGAGAAAGGTATTGGGCTCCTTGTGTAGTGAGAGCTAAGGATAATAGATGGATGAGCTCCAGTGATGCTCTAGGCTCCAGGGAATGTTAAGAGACCAGAGAAGGCAGGTCGTCAGCACTTGGGCAGAACTTCAGTGGCGATTTGTGGGAGGACATGGAGTACAACCTATAGAGAGAAAGGCATGACTGGGCTGTGATCTGTGCCAGGAGAGAGGAGTACCCCCAGCCCGGAAATCATTGAAGTGCTGTAGTCTAAGGTCAAGGACCTAGAAGAAGGCAAAGGTGTGCCCCTAGGGAGGCAGACCTCTTCAAGGACTCAAGTGCAAGTGGGTAGTGCTGGCACCCTAGTTATTAAAGGGGGAAAAGAAATAATTTCACTAGTGCTGTTCAACCCTTTTATCTCATAAGTGATCAAATTATTTTCATCTTTTAATAGATTTGATGTACTAATGGACGATTTAGATACTGTTCCTGTATCAACAATGCAACTTAACAATTCTAGGAAACAACTTCAGTTTCTCCCTGTAGATGATTTGGAAGGTATTTTGTTCTCAAAATGTTTTTAAAATTATGACAATTGTCTTATCTTCATGATTTGGTATCTTTGAAGGGTCTGAATTTTACACTTGCATTTGAAAACATTTTGTATCTTAGGTTCTCTAAAAATAAGTTATAGTTAAACTTCAAAGCTTTCAGTGAATACATTGCTGTCCTTGCTGAAAAGTTGCAAGACTGAGGAACCAAACTGTTAATGTTTAGTTAGCTTTAAGTTAACATTGAGAGGAGGCATGGTTTATGTAGTGGATGGAGAGAACAGTCTTACTTTCTGGATGATCTGGATTGAAGTCCTGTCTTTGACATATCCTGACTGTGTGATCTTGGGTAGATCACCTAACAACTCAGTGCCCCAGTCAGCTTTTTAAAATAGAATGTAAGTTATAGAGTTGCTGAACTGCATAGGTGGAGGGAGTTTTCATACCAGGAATTCCTCACAGTCATTAAATCCAGTTCTGGACCAAAAAAAACTCCAATTAAAATTATCTGTAATCTTTCCTGCTGGGGCCATACTCTGTCCAATTATTTCTCAGTGTCTGAAATAGAATAGTTTACAACTTAGAAATGGAATGATTTCCTTACTCTGAATATTTTAGTTTTCAAATGAAAGTTTACTAGTCAAGACATTTCGTAAAGATAGCCATAGATTCTCTAGAAGTGATTATAGCATGCTTTTGTTGTATCCTTCACTGCTTACACAAGTGTTTCCACCAAACAATCGATATTTTTCTTTGCATCAATGTAACACATCTTTATCTAGCTGTGTAGTATTTAATCTGCGTGTGTTTTATTAAAGATTGATTTAAAAGTAATCTTCTTTCCTCCTGTTAGAAAGTAAACATTTGAGCAGTACTGCTACTGATCACCATGTTAAACATAGCTCGTATGCTTCTGAACAATCATTGCCAAATGGAATGAAGAAAATGTCTCTGTCATCAAGCTTGGAAAGGAATAAGTCAGCTTGTGAACCCTGTAAAGCTAAGTCAACAGCAGCATCTTATGATGATGATTTTGAATACCTGGCACATGTGAGGACCCTGAGTGAAACTGAACAACTTTTTGATGATCTTACAAAAGAAAAGCAGCAGGTAAAAACGGTCCTTTCAAAAAAGAAAGCGAAATTTTTCATTCTCAGTTTATGCTTGTGACTAAGGAATGGGACAGAAGAGATTTCAATTCAGGCTTCACCTTTTATGGGAGGGAGAAGTGTGGTTAACTGGCTGCCTTAGCTTTCCCAATAGGCCTCAGTTGTTTGAGCCCGGGCACCTCTTTCTGGCAGTTACTGCTCTCACTAACGGGAGGAATGGAGGCACTTGAAGACAAATTGGGCAAGGGAACAAAGACAAGGATAGAATAAATAGATTTATTTTAGTTCACATTAAATATTGAGAAGTGAATAGCCTTGAATTAAACCTTGTCGTTAAAGCAGAATTATTTTTAAAATGTTGTTTTAGAATATTGTTTTATAGTTTTTTGCATGTGTTCACAGATAGAAGCAGCACTGAGTCGAATGCCTACTTCTGGAGGAAGAATGACCTTGCAAACAAGATTGAGCCAGGTGAAAGGCTCTTTTAAATCTGGCCAGAGGCTCACAGGCAGGCTCTACCTACAAGAAATTTTCTTGTAACTCACTTGGGACTTCCATTTTCCTCACATTAAAACCCCACTATTGAATCTGTCAAATGCTTCTTCCTTAACCCAAAGTAACTACAAAGGCCAAAATGTATTGTTTTTTAAATGATCACTTTTTATTTGAGAAAAATTAGAATGCATTTTGGTGGTTTTTAGTAAGTAATTGAGTTTTGGAGGATTCCAAACATATGCTTTTCTTTAAGAATATCTTTTTCACATTGTAGCTCTCTTATACTGAACCATTTCAAAACAAGATTTTAAGGTTTTTTACAGACTCTAGCATATTTCTGAGTCCCTCAATTTAGTAATCACTTAAAATTGTTGCACTTTGCGACTGGTGTTGTTTTGTAGCTGTCATTCCAAGAATTGGCCAGGAGGTGGCGCATGTTAAGTAACCCAAAGGTATTTCTCCTGGAATCTTTTCAAAATAAAAGAGAAATGCTTATAATTATAGGGCTATTTTAGCTTTGTTTTGTCTTCATTATTCTACTTTGTAATATTTTGCGTATTACAGCAAGAGTATTAGCTCTTAAGTTGGGGAGTGTTTCTATTATTAAATAATTTCCCATTCTGGCTTCATAATTTCTTATATGATTTCCTAAGCCTTTGGGAAAAGCTCCTCTTAAGCTTTTTTTTTTTTTTAAGTGACCTGGGAAATTAAGTTTGATAAAAATCTGCTGACCTGGCACCCTACAGAATAATATCACATGAAATATTCAAGGCCCAGGGGCCTTAGTTTATCTTTTTGTCCCCTATCCTTCAGTCTTATTTTGTTCTGAAATAGTTAACATTTCATAAGGTGTAATACCTGCTTTCCTTTATAGTGGTACATTGGATTGTCAGAGAGAGAATTTTGCTCTCTGAATTAAAACCCGTTCAAATATGTGACATTTTAATACCCAAGAAAGTAAAAATCAATCTACTATACAAATCAGTTTTAATTGACTTGTAAATTACAAACTTCATATTCTAGCAAAACATTCCTTGCTAATCTATTAATAAAATCTCCCCCTCCTTGGGGATAGTCCAGGGCTTAATTATTTAAGCGTCAATAGTGAACGTATACATGAAAATAGAAAATTTCTAGTGGCATATTTTTTTGTGTAATAAGTAGCTCACAGTTATGTACTGCTTTGCAAAAGGCTTTTTTCACAAAACCCTACCACCCAGTGGGTATGTTTTGCGAGCGCTAGTCTCATTTTACAGATGGGGAAACTGAGACTTACATGACCTAGCCACAGTTATATTGTTAGAACCATTACTCAAACTCAAGTCTGTCCTGACTGCAAACCTAGTGCCCTTCTGTTACGTATATGTCTCTATATGTCGCTGAATTTCTTTCTGCCTATATGGTTGCTCTATATTAAAAAAAATACTAGTGTGGGTATGTAGGTGACAGTTGTTATTTCAAAATCCATCATAAAAACCAAGTAAAGTTCCTAAAATAAGTTTATTTTATTTCTTTTCACCAGAATGAGAAAAGCTCTCTTCTAACTTTCCTGTAATGATATTCTTCTAGTAAGAATAGCTTTTCAGGATCCTTATTCAAAATATGAGATCCTTTTTGAAGTACGTAATTATTTCCCAAGGATGGAAATTAATTTTTTATTATTCAGTTAAAAGAGGAAAATATAAGTGATCAATGAGCTTTGTGCTGAAGATGAAATAAAACATATTGATAATTTTGATCTCTGTAGATACCTCTTTGCAGAGGGAATGGTAAATTTAAAAGCAGTTTAGAAACAATACTTTTGCTAGTAGTTACAGAGTCATAGAACTAATTGTATGCTGCTAACAACATTTTTTCTGTGTTTATTCAGGAGGCCTTAGAAGATCGTTTGGAAAGGATCAATAGAGAACTGGGTCCTATTCGCATGACACTGAAGAGATTTCATGTTTTGCACTCCTCTGCAAATCTCTGAGATTTGTCGCTATTAAATTTTGAGACATTTTTCTTTGCACTAATGTATAATTATGCACTCAGAAAATGCAAATCATTTTATACAGTTTGTAAATCCTCAACAGTAGTTTTAAAATCATGCTATTTACACTTAATATTTTATACTTCAAGTAGCCAACATAAATTTTAAAGCTATTTTTGTTATGCTCAGGAATCTCTTAATTGTATATTTTACTATTTAAAAAGTCTTATTTTTAAATAGTGTATGTTTCCAATTTATAAAGATAAGGAAGTATAAACAGGAAGGCTATTTGTTTTCTGAAAACAAAGTGTTATCCTTTTAAAATTAACTTTGCACACCATTTTTATAGACTTATATTGTAAATATGAACTTTGGGATTTTTTGGTATAAGTACTTAGCAGCACCTAGCTTTTTATAGTGGCAGAACAATTGAAATTCAATGCAAAAAAGGATTTCACTGTAATGTGTTTAGTTGAAAAAATTTTGATGCAAATTCTGTTTCAAAAACAGGTGTGAGAAAATGACCAACTACTTACCTGTTGGTAGATTAGAAAATGAATAAGTAGTTTTATAAATGAATAATATAAGAATAACTGTCATTTTCCCTCTCTAAAATGTATTCTTTGTGAGGAAGTAATGAGAGGGATTTAATTCTGTATCTTGCCACATAGCAATGCTTGAAAATTGTAAAGATTATTTACTACTACATAGAGGAGAAGCCTGGGCCTATATAAATACCTAGTATTGACATAAGACTATCCTTTCTTTTAGTGATGTTCTTGAGGTTCCTTTGTTGAGTGGGAGGCTTTGCTGGCTCCCCCTACCCCAGTCCTGGAAATATGCTATGTGGACCACACCTGAAAATTATTTGCCACAACTTGAAAGGGATTAACAAAATGGTAGCTCTGATTCCCATTATTTGTGGTGACTTTTTTTTTTTAGGCAGTTGGGGTTAAGTGACTTGCCCAGGGTCACACAGCTAATCTGTGGTGACTTTTAACGAGTCAGCTGTTAGCAGAGGGTGGTGGCAAATAATATAGGCACCTATAGGTGCCCCTGCTTTCATACAGAAGGCTCTGGTAAAAGCATCCAGTCTTAACTGGGCCTTCATTCACAACCATCTTCACTGCTTGGCATCCAACACGCCAAGTGTGTAGACAAAGCTTAGTGTCTGCCCATCTGCTCTGGCAGAGGGCACCATCTGACTGCTCTTGGCAAAGCCTGGCTGTCAGTGGTAGTAGACTAGGGAGAGCCACTGCTGTTGAGGCCTAATGATACCGTTATTCAAGCTCTGTACCTTGATGAGCACCCAGCTTTCAACATTAATTTATAATTCTGCTGGAAAGTTCAGGTTTTATATTTTCTTTTGCCTTTTTTTCTCTCATGTAGTTACTGACAACATATAATTTTATTGAAGCACTTCAGACTCAAGCTATAGAAACATACACACATAAACATACCCATACATATATAGTTCTCTCTGCGCACGCACATACACACACACACACACACACACACACACACACACAGAGGGGGGCGGGGTGGAGAGATTTTGGAACAGGGTTCTAAGCCAGTGTGAAGGAATTCTGTCCTGGGAACAGAGTATGCCTGACTGCTGCCATTTTTGCCTGTATCAGTGGCTTACTCTCTGTACCCTTCCTCTCCCTCCCCGCCCCCCCCAACAAAGTATTTAGGAGGCAGAAATCGGAAGTTGCCTCCCTATCGGTAGGAATCAAGTGCCTTTATTTTTCTTGGGTGTTTTCTTTATTCAGCTCCTTTTAACCTCCTAGTAAGAGATAAAAGAAGGGAAAAGATCATCTCGTTCATCATGTAAAAATCTAGTGAAAGGATTGGCCTTACTATTGATATCTTTGGTCTATAATATTTTCCCACATATATAAGTGGTTTTAAAAAAAATTGATCCTCTGGAAACCATAAAGAAGTTGCATTATATCCTGCTTTTCCACTGCATTTTAAAGAAAAAAATTAACGTAGCGGAAGACATTATGGTCTTGTCTTGTCCAGTATTCTCTCTTAAGTAGCCAATATTGGATTATTCCAAGAATGATATTAAAATTCTCCAGTGAATATACTTTACTGTATTTGTCTCTTGGAAAAGATAGGCTTTGTTTTGAATAGTGTAACTGATTAGAAGTAACAGACAGTTTCTACTTGCTTATACAGAACAAAGAAAAAAATTAAGATTAAAGAAAGAATATCATGCTTCGGCGACTCTCTGATTTCCTCAGTGTGGCTCCTACCTCCAGTAGCGCAGATCAGACCGCATCTAGATGTTCTCATCTTGCCTGAACCCTGTCCACGTACCCCCAAAAATATATCAGGGAGGTCTCCCCACAACCCAGAGGTGCTTTTCTCTGAGTCTCTTGACATGCTGTGATATTGGTGAAGCAAGTGGGCTGTCCATCTGTTATCCCTTCCTCTTGATACATGACTTGACCACGATGTCATTGCTTATGACAGATCTCTTTGGTGATATCTTTTATGCTGCTTCTTGTGGACAGTTTGCCATATATTAACATGTATTTATGTCCATCATACATCTCTTCATTGCCTTTTGGGTAACTTGCATTTTCTAATTCATGGAGTTAATAGATTTATATCTGGAAGGGACCTTTAGGCCAGTTGTCCAAACCTGGCACTTTATAGATAAGGAAACGGAGGCCCAGAGACATTAAGTAGTTTGGCCGAGGTCCCACAGGTAGAAGTGACAGACCCAGGATGGGAACCCAAGTTAGCTGCCTCCAAATCCAGTGCACTTTCTGCTGCACCATGCTGCATTCTCTTTGCTATCTTCCCTTATTTCAGATCTTCTGACAATCAGTCCTTCAAAGCCTTCAAAATCATGTCACTTCCATCATGGACCTACTCTGCGGTTCTTGCCTTTTTTTCTGTTAGTGCCAATTCTACTTCTTCATGCATTGGGAATGATGATGTTAGAATCCAAATGGTGGTTCCAATGTTAATAGAAAAAAGAAATTGTCATGGAAATCTTTATAGTTTTTTTTTTTCCATTTTTTATCCCTCCTGGTTTCATCTTTAAGTGCTTTGATGATGTTGCCGTGCCATAATATCTAACAAACTAATTTTTTTCTCAACTGCTTTTTGCTAATTTATGAAATATGATGGCTCATCTTCTTACATTCTCTGTAAGGTTTTGCAAGTGAGTTTAGACTTTGAACTGCTGTTGCTCTAGGCTGCCATGTTTCTGTGCTCGATAAGGAAAGCAAATGTTGCATTTTGGCCCCTTGTGGTGATTGCTTTATATCAGTTAAAATTCATAGAAAATGGTGAGACCTCATGTAGGTGTCTGTTCCTTTATCTCTTTGACATTTTTTCCCTGTCAGTAATCAATTTAAATGTCAAATTGGAGTTATTTTAATTGCACATCATAGCTTCTGTCTTTATCCTTATTTGTAAAACTTTGCACAGTGCTTGGCACATAGTAAGCGCTTATATATTAGCTAGTATTAGCTGTTATTATTGTTATACTTCAGATTTCATGTTGATCTCTAATAAGTCGGTAGTCTTACTACACAGACAGCTGGTTTGGAAATGACTCCCACATTTGTAATTAGTCATTTCCTGCCTTTTAAAGAGACAGTTTCATTTTTGTGTGTGATGTTTGGTACTTGGCATGTCCAGTGCCTTTCAACTCTCTGTCTTCTTGAAGGAATTATTCCATTGTATAGGAACCTTTGGTCCCTTTTGCTTTTTAATCCTGTGCTACATTTTCCTAAAAAAGTTTTGTAAGCTTAGCACAATTGTCTGGCATGTAATAAGTGCTTATATGTTAGCTAGTGTTAGCTATCATTATTATTATTATTGTTACACATCAAATTTCATGTTGATTTCAATCTTTGCTCTAATAAGTCAGGAGTCTTACTGCACAGCTGATTTAGAAATGACTCCCACATTTGTAACTAGTCATTTCCTGTCTTTAAAGATAGAGTCAGTTTAATTTTTGTGTATGCAATGTTTGGTGCTTGTCATGTCCAGTGCCTTCCAACTTTCTGTCTTCCTGAAGAAAGTATTCCATTATATGAGGCTTCTTAGAGAGGTCCCTTTCACTTCTTAATTCTGCATTGTATTTTCCTTAAAATGTTTTGCTCTCTTCCTTTACATGCCTACTTTTGCATTGAAGTCAGCAAGTATTAGACTATATGTCAGTCTGATTTGGAGGGTCTTATCAAAGTCTTTGTAGAACCTCTCTACCTCCTTATTCCTTCTGCATCTGCTAGCATATAAGTTGCAGTTTTCTTCATGTGATCTTTTTGCTTATGCTCATCAAGTATACCACCCATAGTCAATGAAATACCTCTTCTTGTCTTTGAATGCAGAAGAAAACTGACTCCTGTATCTCTCTTTCCAAGATGAGCCAACCTTCCAGTTTGGTGCAACTGGCTTCATCTGTGTCAATATCCACGAGGTTGGTTTCCTCCAGTAATATGAAGACACTTTCATTGGTCAAGGGTCTGACATTTAAGAGTATCTGTAGTGATTGTGGATAGTGTAAAATACGTGGTTTTTGGGGGTTTTTTTTGCACCCTTCTACCACCGTCACTGTAGCAGTGGAAAAGGCTTGTACAAGACTGAAGGCCATTTTCTATTTTGTTTCATGGGTTGCTGTGTTCACAGAGTTTCATGCCATAATTTCCAAAATTTCTGTACTTCAAGCAGAGCCTGGGTGACCACTTGTTGGGGATAGATGGCCACTAAACTCACTTCCAACTTGAAAATTCTGTGGTACTTAGCTAAGTCAACACAGTTTATTACAGGTTCCGTACTTGAAACCTTTCCAGAATGGTAGAACTTTTCAGAGCTTGTATATTACCTGCTGTATAATCTTTGAGAACCTAAGGTTTTACCAATACTATGATAAAAAAAAAAAACTACTTTTGTGGAGGTCTTTTATCTGTGTGCCTTACACAAAAGGGAAAACCAGAAAAGCTGTTCCTATCAGTTTTTTTTTTTTGCTACTTTTCATACCCTGCAAGAAGTTTTCAGCAAGCAGGAACAGCAAACTTACTCAAAAGCTCTGCATGTAAGTCTAGAGAGACCAATTCTGACCTCTGGGTGGTCCTTCCTTTCCTAATTCTCTGTATTGTTTATAAGTGGCTAGTCTTTTGCCAGGGGTGCTTTTTTATGCAAATATGGAGAGTTCACAAATTGTTAGTGCTGAGTAGAAATCTTCCCCATCCTCATCTGGTGTCCCTAGCATGAACTTGCAATGCATTTCTTTTTCTTACAAACTAATAGCGCTATTTAGTACTACAGACTTTTGTGCGCTGGTTGGATTATTTAACCAGTATACGCTGGTTCTAAGAGAAAATGGATTCTAAACTTTGGACAGTAAACTTTTAAGAAAGAAATGTACTTGATGGTTGAAGGCTGTATAAGCTTTGTCTACACACACACACACACACACACACACACACACACACACACACACACATTTCCTATAACTTAAGACCTTCACTTTGCTGCTTTGTGCCTGGCACATAGTAGGTGCTTAATAAATGCTTGTTGGTTGAAAGTAACAGGAAAAATTATCTTGGAGAGTACAGGTTCAGATACTACCTTGATTCTGCACAAAGTTGGTGAATTTTAACCTATTTGAAATAAGTAATAGATGCAAGACAACTTTTCCAAAGAATATAGCCAAAATATTTTTCAAAAACACAAATTCCTTCAAAATACACCTCTTTGAGAAATGTTAAATGTACATAGGAATATACAAAGGAAATTCTTTATCCTTAAAATGACATTTCTATTTATCCTTTTATGAGTATTAGCTTTAATATCAGCAATGTAAAATTATTATTTTTAAAATTATGTATATGCCCTACACTCTAGAAAAAGCAACGAAAGGCTTTGCCCAGTGTTTTAATTTTGAAACACTTATATTCTTGTAAAATTTGCTTAAAATGTTTTGCCTTCTAAGTTCCTTAAAGACAACCAAGCAAATGTCACCAAATCTTTATATGCTGCAGGTCTTTTCAGAAGCTTTACAAAAATAAAATGCAAACCTATTTACTGTCCTGAGTGAATGGGTATTGTTGTCAGGCCTGCCTACCCATTTGGTCATCGCAGATTGATTGTACTGCAGTCACCATGCTAGACAGATTCCCATCTTTTCATGAC
Organism: Vombatus ursinus; assembly: GCF_900497805.2. Classification (NCBI taxonomy): domain Eukaryota; kingdom Metazoa; phylum Chordata; class Mammalia; order Diprotodontia; family Vombatidae; genus Vombatus; species Vombatus ursinus. Next base: position 6,154,865 of record NW_020949772.1, read on the forward strand.
TAGTAGCCTAACTTGACTGGAGATTAAAATGTAGGAGAATTCCTGGAGTCTCCTATTAACTATTGCTCTCAAGTTTGGGTTTCTTTGGGGATTTTTTTCAGCCTTACCATTTGATGTTTCACTCAAGTCTGAGGTATCACAATGTTTGAATTTGCTGAATTACCTATTGTAATATCTTGACCTTCCTGGATAAAAGAATTGTTTTGTTCCCATGTAATTGTTTTTTTTTTTAAGATCAAATAATGGTTGAACTGTTTATTGTTGGATACCATCAGATCTTCATTCAATCTGAACTGGTTCCTGTGACCTTAGCCTACAGGGACAGCTTTCCATAGCACTAACAACCTGTACATTTTTGCTTACCCCATTTCTGGCCCTGGCAAGTTTTGTGCGGAAGGCCTACGTATCATGTGACAAATTTCATCATATTAGTAAAATAGTGATGAAATGGCAGGCTCTAGAAGTGTGATTTATGCTGGTGATAAGTAAAACAAGGCGTCCTTGGTGGTTCTTTTACATGGTTCACATTCAGATGTCAGTTTTCTATTAGATGGTAAGGTTGGTGGTGGTGGTGGTGGTGGTGGTGGGGACCATACTTTCTTCTCTACATGAGCTTAGCTTCTAGCACAGTGCCTTATACATAGTAGTTACTCAATAAATACTTCTAAAATAGTCTATTGTATGGCTTGCCTGTTAGGAATAACTAATTGATAGCATCGAACTGCTATAAAATATGTCTATTTTAATAGGAATCTTTAAGCCCTAGATAATGCTTTGGATAAGTTAGAATTCTCTTGTTTGAATCCAATAATTGCTTTGCTGTTGGTAGTATCAGAACATGGACTGGAATAACAGAGAGCAACAAGCTTATTTTTTTAATAGTTATCCTTTTAGATGGCTCCCTATGCCCCTAGAAAACCCTAATTGATCCTAATGTATTTTTTTTTTTGGCTAGGCAATGGGATTAAGTGACTTGCCCAGGGTCACACAGCTAGTAAGTGTTATGTGTCTGAGGCCGAATTTGAACTCAGGTCTTCCTGAATCCAGGGCCCGTGCTCTATCCACTGCCCCACCGAGCTGCCCCAATCCTAATGTCTTCTTAAGAGGCGGTGAGAAAGTAACTGGAGGACTAGACTGACAGTCATTTCCCCTCTCTGGTCCTCAGTTTCCTTATTTGTGAAATTGAGTTTAGACTGGATCACTAAAGTTCGTTCCAGTTCTGATTCTGTGACCCTTTAGTAAGTTCACCTTGGTTTGAACTTTGTAAGGTGAGAATTAAAAATCATTTTCTTTTTTTCACCTAAGACCATAAATATCACATGGGGACACGATGTCCAGCCTCTGACACTGAAGCTAAGCAGTGAATAAATCACCTGTTGTGGCTCTTTTAATTGATGGGCTTATTCCAAGCCCTTTTTGAACCTCTTCATCATCAGTCTGTGTCACTCCTTGGAATACCGATACCTACATATTTACTGCCTGCTGCAGAAAGTAGTCCTTTTTTTTTTTTTTCCAAAATAGTTTCTGAGTTTCAAGTGCCTCATCAGTTCTATGTTTCAGGATTTGGTGAACAAGGCCAGATTCACTGTATTCACTTGCTTCTATAGCTTCATTAAACACTGCTCCTGTAGCCTCTCAGTCGTTGTTGTAGGTTGATTTATCCTAATTTTTTTATTATCTCCTTAAATTGAAGCCCTCCGATCATCTGAGCTGCTTTCTTGGACCTTTTTTCCCCATTTTATTGTCTTTTGGGGGCCGGGGAAGAGAACAAAATGAATATTCTTGGTTTGGTGCATCTAGGTTTTGTACTGTTAGTAGGAGTAATGTAACTGGCTTCTAATATGTTTCTTAATGTTACTCTGTATTTTCTACTTTTGGACCAAGGCGGCTCATTGTGCCACTGTGTTAAGTGGATCCCTACATCTCTTTCCTTCTTTGTAACTCATAACTTGAAGCCCATCACTTTATGTTATTGTATATTTTTTTCCTAAATAAATTGCCTTACACTTGCCCACAGCAAAACTCATCTGCCACTTTTCTCTCTATGCACACAGCCACTTAAGATTTTGTTGAAATTTATTCTCATTTGCCTGGCTTTCACTACCCAGAAAAGCTTAATGTCATGTACCAACTTGGGGATTACCACTTTTCATTCAACTCAGTATTTCAAATAAAAAGTGCCTTTTGTGTTAAGAGATGTCATGTTAGGCAGTAAGGGCTACAGAGATAAAAAATTTCTGACATCGAGGAAATTATATTTCACATGGAGATACAGAACATGTAAATGGTAAATATAATGCAGTCTGAGAAGAGAGCATTAATTGCTAGAGATGAGGAATCAGGAAAGACTTGATGGTAGGACATAACTCAACTGAGCCTTGAAGAAAAACAATAGAATGTCTAAGAAGGAAAAGTGAGGGAGTGCTTTCTAGCATGGGAGATGGCCTGTACAAAGGAATGAAGATGATAGACTGTTGAGGTGATAGGTAGTAGTTCATTTTGGCTGGAAGGTAGGGTGGACAGAGTACTATAAAATAAATTTGAAAAGGTACATAGTAAAGGGCTTCAAATCCCAAGATGAGTTCATACTTCATCCCAGAGGCAACAAGGATCCAGGGAATATTCCCGAGCAGGGGAGTGACTTGGTCTGACCCATTCTGGAAGCTATGTGGAGGGTAGGCTGGAGAGAGGAGACATGGGAATCAAAGAGACGATGACCCCAATAAGGTGGCTGAATGGGGGAATGGGTTGTTGACTTGGCAGCTGTTAAATAAAGAGGGTGAAGGAGGAAGATTCAGCAATGACTCATAGGTTGTTAGCCAGAATGAGTGCTGGAATGTTGATGTCCTCAACTGAAACAGGAAACTTGGAAGGAGAGATGGGTAAAATGTGTGCCATTTTGGACATGCTAAATTTGAGATGTTGATGGTACGTCCAGAGAGAGATGATCAGGGAGTTTAAGATACATGACTAATTCAGGAGAGAAATTTAGGGCTAGATACATAGATAAGGAGTCATCCATGTAGAGATGCTAAAACCCTCAAGAGGAGAAGAGTGGAGTAAGAACAGAGGCAGGTGCAGAGCATTTGGGATATATCTACTCAAAGTAGCCGATTCTCCCAGGAGAACTGAGGGGTGAGAAAGGTCAACCAGATAAGGAAAATTAGAGAGCACTGTCAGTATCCAGGAGAAGGGATTTCCATAAAGGATAGCTTATCATTCATGAAAATGTCAAGGGACCCCACTGTTCGGACTTCCACATTACAAAATATTTTTATTCCTACCTACCAGATGTTTTTCACTCTGGTGTGATTAATTCCTTTTTAAAAAAATTTTTTTTTTAAGTCTTGTGTGGAACCCTGTGAAGTATATTGGAAGTCTGAAAATGTAGGGCCACACCACATGCAAAAATGCTCTAAATCACTAATAAGAGAAATGCACATTAAAAAAAAAACTCTTGAAGTTTCATTTCATATCCACTGGCAAAGATGAGGAAAGATAAAATGCTGGAAGACAAGTACACTAATACATAGAGTTGTGACAATTGTGATGTGTGATTTGGAATCAGATTTAGGCTCATGTGGCTACAACTGGAGGGGCCCTGCAGAAGGTGACATGTACCACTTCCCCTCATTTTACAAAATAAGAAAGGGAGGACCAGGGTAGCCTATCTATTATGGGTAGTAAGCAGAAGAGGCCACATTACTGTCAGGTTAATATATGTTGGCCTGTCACTGACTGGGACTTGTCACTAAGCTGTCTGTATGTGCTCTTTGTCCCAGTGGTACAGTCTCTCAAGGCATGTACTCCACGGAAATATATACAAAATGAGCTTTTTATAGTGGCAATGGGAACTCCATTGACAGGAATGACTGAAAAGATTGTGGTATATGAATGTAATGGAATATTATGGTGGTATAAAAAATGAGAAAGAGGGCAGCTAGGTGGCGCAGTGGATAGAGTGCCAGGCCTGAAGTCAAGATTCATCTTCCTGAGTCCAAATTTGGACTCAGACACTTGTGTGACCCTGGACAAGTCACTTCACCTTGTTTGCCTCAGTTTCCTCATCTGTAAAATGAGCTGGACAAGGAAATGACAACCACTGTGGTACCTCTGCCAAGAAAACCCCAAATGGGGTCAGGACGAGTGGGACATGCCTGAACAAGAAATGACAAATAGGAAGAATCTAGAAAAGACCTGTCAGAATGGAGGCAGCCTCCGGTAAACAAAACCTTTAAAGGCTTGAGAGCTCTGATCAAAAGCAGTGACGAATGACGACTTGCAAGTACTGATGCCGGACCAGTTCTCAGCAGAAGGGTAGTGGGCTATAGGTTACTGAAGGAGGCACAGACAGCTTGGGACGGGCCAATTGGGTTTCTTCTTGCTTGCCTTCTTACAAAAGTGAAGGGAGAAAAGTCTTTGGGAAGTGAAAAAAAGAGCAACAATGTAGCTACGCTTTGCTCTGAAAACTTGCTAAGCTCTTTCAAAGAATAAAAGCTTTTCAAAATAGCTGACCCCGAGTGATGCGATCGTAAATTTCCTAAAAGGGAGTGAAAAGATGACAAAATAATCTCGAACCCAGGAAGCCAAGCTCAAATGTTTTGGGACTAAACGCACAAACGGCCCACGAGATTTCCAGGGTCTTTGGCCCGGGAGGGAGAGCCCCATCAAAGACACCCCACTTTCGAAGGCGCTGCAATTCTCCTGTAGCTGAACTCCAGAGTTGGGGTCCAGAAGTTAAGGGTCTGGACCGCTTTCTGTCTTCGGCCAAAGTGGCTGACGGTGCCCCCGGTGGTCGCCCAGCAGCCGTGTGCGGGAGGGCAGTTCTGGGGCCGATCGGATCAGGCACAGACCCCGCGGGTTGGTCCTCCCCAGTTCGGCTGCCCCCCACCCCCACCCCCCATCCCGTCCCTGCCGCCGCCGCTCTCCCGCGTGGCCTGACGGAGGCGCAGGCCGCTCTCCTTTCCCGGCCCTCCCCGAGTGAGGGAATGCAATCCCCTCCAAGCGCAGACAGGCAGCGGCGGCAGCGGCTCCTCTGCAGCGGCGGCGGCCCGCGCCGGGGCACGAAAAGAAAGCTGTCAACGGCGCCTGTGCCCTGGGCTGGGCGCGCACCGGCCGGGCCTGGGCCCCCGCCCCCAGCTTCCAGGTAGCCCGGGAGCGCGAGCGGCAGCGCGGCACGTGCGCCCGGCGCTGCTGCAGGAGCAGAACCCGAGCCGGAGCCCGAGCGGAGCCCGAGCCCGAGCGGAGCCCGAGCCCGAGCCCGAGCCCGAGCCCGAGCCCGAGCCCGAGCCCGAGCCGGAGCCCGAGCCGGCGCGGGGCGGGGGCGCACGCGGCGGCCAGCAGCCCCGGACCTCGGCGCTGCCCCGCGCCCTGCGCTCGGCGCTCCGCGACAGGGCGGACTATGCCATTGGGAGCCGGCCGGGGCCGAGGCCAACTTGCATCCGGCAGCGGCGGAGCAGCAGTGGCCAAAGGAGGAGGAGGAGGAGGAGGAGGAGGAGGAGGAGGAGGAGGAGGAGGAAGAGAAGAAGGAGGTGCCCGGGCAGCCGGGAGGAGCTGCTACCGGGGCCGGGGCCGAGGCGGAGGGGCCGGCCGTGCCCGGGGGCCGCCGCACCGAGGGGCCCCGGCCGCGCAGCCTTGAAGCGGAGGAGCAGCCAGCCCCCGGCCGGCTGGGGCAGGAGGACGAGCTCGGGCCGAGCCCAGGCCGGAGGGGAGTGCCCTGCCCTGCCCTGCTTTGCCCTGCACCTCACGCACGCACGCACCCAGAGGCCAGCAGAGGTGAGTGTCCGCCCAGGCACCCCTCCCCCTCCCCCCCTCCCCCCCCGGGGGGGCCGGGCCGGGGGACCGCCCCGGGCGCGCCCGTCCCCCGCGGGGGCAGCCCAGGCCCCCCGGCCTCGGGCTGGGTAGGTGGGGGGGGGGGCTTCCTTCCGCTTGTCCTGCCTGGAATCCCCCGAGCCACGGTACCAGACCTCTGCTCCTTCCAGAGGAGGCCGGGCAGTGCTTTCTCGGGTACCGGGGGCGCAGTGGAGAGGCCCCTCCGCTCCTTTCCAGGTGTGGGGGAAACTACTTCCAGGTGTTGCCAATCCCGGACCTAGCTGAGCTGAAGTAGGGGGAGGGGGTCCGTGTCCTAGGGTCCACTCTCCCTCTCCCTCCGTCCCCCACTTCCCCCCAGCTAAAGTCCCCTTCCCCGCTCCCCCACCCTCACGACACAGCCCGCCTCTGCCCCGCGGCCACCCGGGGAGGAGGGGAGTGGCCCCTACCCCCTGGAGATTTTGTTCCGGGGCTGTGCGTGCAGCAGGCAGAAAACGAGATGTTTCGGTGCTGAGCCCGTGTAGCTGGCCGCCTTGGGCGGCCCTGGGCTCTCGGTGTTCTTCCCCAGCCCTCGTAAACACAGCCTACTACGAAAACGTTTCCCTCCCAAGCAGAAATCTGCTCCCCACTCCCCATCCGCGTGGTAGCAGTGCCATAAGAGCACATCTGGATTGAAGTCTTGTTCTTCCCCCCTCCTCCACTCCAGGGGTTGGCTCTCGGGTGTCTGGTTTCCCCAGGCCGGGCTGGGTGTGTGAGTATTAAGATTTCCAGGCCCCCCCCCCCCACACCCCCAAACCTGCAGGAGCTTGGGCCGAATACTAATGTGCAAGGAAGCAATTGTAAACACACAAAAGTGTCACCCAGGGAAGAATGCACTCCGGCAGCAAAATAGAACATTTCTTTTTGCAGAGGCTTTGGTCCAGGGGTGAGTGAGTGAGTCACGGGCCTGCCCCTGCCCCTGCCTCTGCCCCTGCTCTCGCTCCTTTCACGTCATGTGGATTCCACCCAGTCATGGTGGGCTCTGGTCCCTGGTGTTACAAAACGGGCCGCGCTTATGGCCAAGTAGTGTTGTGGTTGTCGGACAGAGGGAGAGAGTGGAAGAGAGATAGAATTAGAGAGAGAGAGAGAGTGAGAGAGAGACAGAGTGTGTGTGTGTGTGTGTGTGTGTGTGTGTGTGTGTGTGTGTGTGTGGTTTGGGTGATTTCCCTGGAATGCTGAGAGTTCCCAGTCTCTCACCCTCTGGTTACTGAATGCAAAACGACAGTCTGGCTGGGGCAGGTGTTGGGGTTGCGGCCCCAGCCCTGTGCAGTGCCAACGTAAAGCCTTCCTTCCGTTCTTCTCCCCAGCCCTGATGGCTGCCTGTTTTCTTGCTCTCCTAAAAGGATTGCTTTTCTGGGATGTGTGACCTGGGAGGAATTCCCACAGAGGAGCAGGGGCCATCCAGGTCAGGAGAGGACCTTAGGGGGCAAGAGTAGCCCCCTCCCCATTCCATGCCACTGCCAAAGTAGTTTTCCATATGGGAAAAGGATCTCCCTCCTCAACATGACCTGCCTTCCTTGAACCACCTACTCCTAGTACATGGGTCATAAGATCATAGACTTGGAGCTAGAAAAGGACCGTGAGAGGCCTTGAAGGCCAATCCTGGAATTTTCCTGAGACCCAGGGAGTTGAACTAACTTGCCACAGCTACTGTCCGAGGCTGAATTGGAACATGGGTCTTACTGTTTGCAAAGCTGAGTTCTGTCCACTACCAGAAAGCTTATCCAGAAGGCCTCCCAGCACACAAGTGGTCAGTGCTTTCCATTGAGCAATATTTTGCATAGATTTGCATTTACCTTTCTTTGTAGCTGCCCCACCCCCTTAAGAGAATGTAAGCTCCCTGAGGACAGGGACTATTTCTTTCTTTCTGTCTTCTTCTTCTTCTTCTTTTTTTTTTTTTTTTAGCAGTGGTGCCCTACAGTGCTTGGCACATCATTGTGCTCTCTTTTTGTTTGTTGAATTGAGTTGAATTCTCTCATTCTCCACACCCCCCCCCCATTTGTTGATGCCCCTCCCTTTAGCTGGGAGGTACTTTACTCCCTCTCTGTGCCTCACTTCAGGTCTCCTGGTTGACTCTCTTTTTCCCCTGCTGAGATTTCCCTTCCTACTCAAGGAACTCATCCCCTCCACCCCTTTTCAGCCCTCTGGTAGACTGGGTTGACCCAGTAAGAGGGGCTGGTCCTAGGACTGTCAGGGACCTTTGGATGATTATGATCTGTGTGACTTGAGGCTCCCCCAGCCTCAGTTTCCCATATCGATCAAATGAGGCTAATAATAGCGAAAGCGCCCACCTCCCAGGGTTGTTGTGAGGCCTAAATGTGAAGTGGTTGGCAGACTTAAAGGAATACGGAAGTGACAGTCATTCCTGTTCTTGTTGTTATTATTATTGATGTGTGCACTCCCACAGTAGTTGGTTGAAATCCCTTCTTGGAACTTACACCATTTTCAAGAGTTGCTGTGAGCAGTCCATTCCTCCTCCTGCAGCCAGCCTGACCCTGAGCTGTTGGGTAACTGGCTCTCAGTCTTCAAGCCTGAACCTGAAGCTCTGGTAGCTTGGTAGGCCATGCCAGAGCTTGGCCTCCTGACCTTCCCTAAGGTCTCCTCCATGTCAGGGCTTCAGGGAGCAAGACTTTGATAGAGAAAACTAACAAGAAGAGATTGGAATAATGGTTCTGGGCGCTTGGTAGGACAGGAGTCATGGGTGCCATTGGTGGGTTTTTGAGTGCTTTACTTTAAAGTGGCCTAGATCTAAATGCCTTGGGAATTCCCAGGAGCCTTGGGAACCACTGTCCCTCTGGGTGCCCCCTTCAGGCTCCTGTGGGAGCCTGGAGGTTATTTACATGGCTTATTTGGTGCCTGACTTCCTCCAGACAATGCTGAGTGAATGAATGATTGAATGAACAAGACTTTGTTGAGCACTTACGACATGCTACATTTTGGGCAGTGGAGATTCTGTGCTACCCAATAGAAGGTAAGCTCCTCCAGGGCAGGGACTGTTTTGTTTTTGTCTTCTGTGTATGTGAACTGGGGGAAGTGGATCTGTGGTTTCATTGGTTTAGGAAATTCTCATTTCAAACACCCTGTGCCTTCTCTACAACTTAGGGATTCAGTTTCCTGGAGCGCTGAGAAAGGTTGAATGACTAGCCCAGGGTTACACCACAAATATGATGCCTAAGAGTTCCTGATTCCAATTCTCCATACCGCCAATGCCTATACCCTTTCCCTTTACTTCTCTCTCTTCTTCCTTCTTCCTCTCCTTCCTCCTCCTCCTCCTCTCTCTTCTCTCTCTTTCTCTTTTTTCTGTCCCTCTTCCCCCATATCCTTATCTCTCTTTCTCTTTCTCTCTTTTTTCTCTTTCTCCCTCTCTCCCCTCCTCCTTCTCTCTCTCTCTCTTTCTCTGTCTTCTCTTTTCCTTCTCCCACCCTTCTGTATATACTTAATGCTTAATCAATTAAAATAGGATGATTTGGCAGGTCTACTGTTCCTATTTTATATAGAAGACTGAGACATAGGGAAGGGAGATTCTTAGCAACTTTACTTGGTAGAATAGTCTTGGCCTGGGAGTGGGGAGACTTGGGGAGGGGGTCTAGTCCTGGCAGTGACTGACTACATGACCTTAGGTGTCTGTAAAAGGAGAGGATTGAACTAGATGACCTGGATACTCTAAGTCTATGATCTTAAAGTCACTTTATCTTTCTGGGCCTCAGTTTCTTCATCTTTTAAATGAAAGGGTTCAACCAGATAATAACAGCTAGCCTTTATATTGTGCTTTAAAATATGCAAAGCACTTTGCATGTGTTTTCTCACTTGTTATCTCACAACAACCCTGGGAAGTAGGTACTATTATTATTCCCATTTTACAGATGAGAAAACTGAGGTTGATAGTGGTGAAGTGAGACTTACCCAGGATCACATAGTTACTAAGTGACTGAGGCAGTAACTTGTGAGGGGTTACCCAGCTAGTAAGTGTCTCAGGCTGAATTTGCCCTGTTACAGGATATAGCCTGATATCATCTAGTTCAACCCCCTTGTTTTACGGGTTGTTAAATCATGGCTTTGTGAGACTTGGAGTCAGGAAGACTTGGGTTCAAATCCAACCTGCAGAAATTATATAAGACTATAACACAAAGTGGGTACTGCACTGGTAGAGGGAGTTTCCTCTCGGGGAGATTTCCTGTGCTGATGAAATCACAGGTCCTGGCCAAAAAATAATTCCCATTTTATAGATAAGGAAACTGAGACCCAGTGAAGTTGACTTGCCGAAAATCATAAAAGTACTGAGACTAAGTGAATGAGCTGGGATTATAATCCAGGGTTATACGACTGCTAGTGCTCTCCCCTTCCACAAATTGCTTTGATTCTTCTTTCTCTCTCTGCCTCATATATATATATATGTATATATATATATATACACACACACACACACACACACACACATGCACACACACACATATATACACACATATATGTATATATGTATGTATGTATGGTATGTATGTATGTACACACACATATATATATAATAGGTGTGTGTGTGTGTATAGTTACTTTTCTGTGTAATTTGCTCTCTACCTCCCCTCCCCCAATAGAATGTAAGCTTCTTGAGGGCAGGGACAGTTTTGGTTTTTCTATTTGTATCCCTAGCCTTAGCACAGCCTGACACATAGTTGATACTTAATATATACTTGTGGGTTTTTTTTTTGTTCTCTGTATCCCCAGTTGATTGCTTCATTGTGTGAATGATGGACTCCAAACTGAGTGGTCTTAGCATCCTTCATATGCTTTGTGCCCTAAGAGAAGACCAGATCTGTCCGGAGCTTGACAATATTAGTAATAGCTTTTATTTGTGTAGTGCTTTGGGATGTTGCCCTCCTGGACTTGTAGAAGGCTTGGTTCATTCATGAAGAAGAGAGAGCTTGACTCGGAGGTGTGATAGATCAATAGTTGGTGGGGTGTATTGGAAAGCTAGAGAGCAGAACTAGGAAAAATGCGTGGAAGCTGCAGAAAGTCAAGCTCAGGGCTGGTGGTAGGGAAAACTTTCCAAGCAGAAGAGCTATGAAAGAGTGGATTCTGCTGCCTTGGGAAGCAGTGGGTTCCCCTCCTGAGCTAAGGCAAGATCACCTCTCAGCCAGCTATGCTATAGACACCTTGTTTGTGTTGTGGATGCTGAAGCATGTTTTTAAATATATAAGATAAAATAAAATAACCAGGACTACAAAGGAAACAGATTGCATTGAAATAAAATTATCAAAATATTTTAAAAATCAAGTTGATGGACCCCAGGTTAAGGGATGGACACCTGGTCAGGGATGCGTTAGGCTGGATGACCTCTGAGATCACTTCCAGGTCAGAAATTTGGTGATGCTGTAGTTCATGTCCCCTGTGTGGCCCTTGGTGTGCTGAGCAGGCCCTATACTTGAAGGTTGTGGGAGGGAGAGAGAGGCAGGGCAGGGCGATGTCATGGAGAGAAGGCTGATTTCTCTCCTGTGGAGTCAAGAGATCCTGCTTCTGACACTTAGCAGGTGGGTAGCCATGGGCAAAGCATCTCCTGGGGAGTCACTTTTCCTCATTTATCAAGTGGAGATAAGAATACTTGTGCAACAGTCATGAAACAAGCATTTATTAAGCACCTGCTGTATAGTACAATCATGAAACAAGCATTTATTAAGCACCTGCTGTGTAGTACAATCATGAAACACATTTATTAAGCACCTGTTGTATAGTACAATCATGAAACACACATTTATTAAGCACC
>NW_020949772.1:6166476-6170672 GCF_900497805.2 Vombatus ursinus
GCACCTGTTGTATAGTACAATCATGAAACACACATTTATTAAGCACCCGCTGTGTAGTAGGTAGTGCAGGTACAAGAACAAGAAGGAAGCAGGCCCTGGCATTGAGGAGCTCATGTTTTTGTTGTTGCTCAGTCGTGTCTGACTCTTGGTGACCCCAGTAAGTCACTTATACCCTCTCAATGCCCTAGGCAGTTGGCTGAGACTATACATGGAAGAGAAGGTACCTTTTTGCATTGGTAGAGGGAGTCACCTAATCTAGGAGTCCCTATACCAATGAAATCACTGTTCTAGATCCTGTCCTATTATCACAATTATTGTTGTTCAGTTGTTTTCAGTCACATCCCTTTCTTCATGATCCCTTTGGGGATTTTCTTGGCAAAGATACTGGAATGGTTTGCCATTTCCTTCTCCAGCTCACTTGACAGATGAGGAAACTGAGGCAAACAGGATTAAGTGACTTGCCTAGGGTCACACAGTTAGTAAGGGTCTCAGTTTTAAACTTAGGTCTTCCTGACTCGAGGCATGGCTCTCTCTCCATTACCCCCAAAATTATTGTAATTATGCATAATTTAACATTTTTGGTTAGGTTTCAGGTAGAAATGATCTGAGGACAAGTCACCATCCTACTCTCATTCTCTTATATTTAATATGCTATGGATTTTTGCACAGATGGACAAATCATTGCCTTTCGTAGTAATTGAACAAGCGTCTCGGGATGACAACTTATTTTGGGTAGGCTCCTAGAAAGCATCTTTTGGATACAAGTAGAAAGTCAGGACCAAAGGCTGTGTACCTTGTCCTGTTCGCACACAGTTTTCATGGCTTCTCTCTGTTCTGAGAGTTTTTGTTCTACATGATTTGATGGTGGAGTCTTTGGTAGGTCAGCGGCTGTTAAAAGTGTGGTTCATAAATTTTTATAGATCCCTATCATGTACAGGTCACTGTGAAAAGCTGGTCTGAGCGCAGTGATGCTCTAGGCCACGTAGAGTTTATTTGTGGAATTCTTAAAGCTGTTGAGGGGTTTTTACTATGGAGATTTGTCATCTGTTGGCTTATAAAATATAGAGAGCTTCTGCTGGGTGATTCTAGCCACTGGTTTGTATCTTTCTAGGTATCCAGTAGATGCTAAATTTTTGCAGCCTGCCATACTAGGTTGTCTAGGCCCCTCTCTGTTACACTGTGCTGTCCTCCAAAGGTGCTGCAGGCCTCCTTATTCTGGGTAGCTCTTGTCCTCAGAGGGTCCTTAGAACATGCTGAGACCCTCCCTTGAGAATTCTTTTATAAAAAATTATTACTAGTTTATTTTAAACTTCAGCATTAAAACTTAAATACACAATAAGAAAAGAAAAAGGAACATATTTAAACTTAAATACAAAATAAGAAAAGAAAAAAAAAGCATTGCTAGGTGCATAGCAGAACATGAGAGAGAATTCAAAATAGACAGCAATCAATTTCCATGTCAAGGAAGCCTATATAATGAATACTACTCTTTGTGTTCTGAGCTGTTTAGCTTTTCTTTGCTTCCTTGTACGTTTTCTTTTGTTCTCTGCTGTGCACTTTTTACTTTGTTCTTTTTTTCCTCCTTCCTCCCCCCACTCCCCTAGAAGGCTACAGTTAAGCGCATATATATATACACACACACACGCACACATACACATATATGTACAAACATATATACATATACACATAAAGATGTATACATACATATATACATACATACATACACTTACACATACATATACTTAGATATCGATAATCATAGTCATATATAGACATACACATTCATACGCATCTCTGTGAGACCAGACTATACTTATTTGCCCTCAGTTTCTCTGAGGGGGGATAACCTTGAAGATTGTTGACAGTGAATCTAGGCCAATGGGGCATGCAGGCTGCTCATTCTTCCCTCTCCTCGTGAATCTGGAAGGAACCTTTGAGTTCATTTTGCTCCATTTTAGGCAAGGAGCCTTTCCCGTGCCCCTCAGTTCTGGGCCTTCCTCTGTGGCTGCTCAACCATTTAGCCTGTCTATAGCTTGTCTGCATGTTGTCTCCTGCATTAGACTGTAAGCTTCTTGAGGGCAGGGACTGGCTTTTACCTTTCTTTGTGTCCCCAGGGCTTAGCACAGCGCCTGGCACACTTGTGGAACTGTTTTTCACTCCTGTCTGACTCTCTGTGACCCCATTTGGGGTTTTCTTGGCAAAGATACTGAAGTGGTTTTGCTATTTCCTTCTTAGCTCATTTTTGCAGATGAGGAAGCTGAGGCAAAAAGGGTTACATGACTTGCCCAGGATCACAGAGCTAGCAAATGTCTGCGGCCAGAGCTGAATTCGGGTCTTGCTGACTCCAGGCTTGAAGCTCTGTCCACTGTGACATCTAGCTGCCCAGTACTTGGTGTGAAGTGGGCTTCTTGACTGGCTGGAAAGGGAAGTGACTTGCTCAAGGCCACCCATTGGCCGGTCCTCCGACTCTAGAACCAGTGCTAGTGAGGTGCCTCTCAGCACGTCCCTGGCCCTCCTCTTCTTCTAAGCAGACGGCTCTTAGTTCCTGTCTGTGCTGTTTCTCTTGATGGAGTGAGGGCTCCTGGAGGGCAGGCACTTGTTTCATTTTCGTATTTATATCCTCGACTTCTAGCGCGGTACCTGGCACATAGTAGGCATTTCATAAAAGCTTGTGGATCTATTGATTGATATTCTATCTGGTCCTTGCCCTGCTTATATGGGGATAGGCACTTGCCCCTGGTCCCCCTGCAGGAGACATGCTTTCCTCTTTGGCTCCCTTCCTCTTAGAATCAATCCATCAGTCACTCAACAGGCATTCATTAGGTGCCTCCTGTACCATAGACCCCAAGCTAGGAGCTAAGAATATAAGTACAAAGACTGAAACTATCCCAGCTTGGAATGCACTTACATTTTTGAGAGGGAGACCCGGGTCTGCATCTCTGTTCTGAACTACAGCATTTGGCCCATCAACTTGGGTTCCATGCCTGTCCCTGGTGCTGCTATTCCCCCTGTACCCTGCTCTGTCCCTCCTGCTTCCCCTCATCCCTCTCCCCTCCCCCTCTTCCTTTCCTCTTTTTTCTCTTCCTCCTCCTTTTCCTCCTCCTCTCCTTCCTCCTCCTCTGTCATCCAAGCTTTGGGCTAGCCCTGCTTCTGCTGCCCGAGTGTTAGGTACCGTACAGGGAGGGATAGAAGGCATGTGGAAGGGTTTCAGTTGTCCATTCCAAGCTCCTTCCACAGAGAGGTGGGTGGGAAGGAGGGGTGGTGCCCCTGCCTGGGACACCTCCCCTGTGGAGCACTGGCTGAGGAGGGGGTCCTCCTTCTGCAGGGACCCACGTGGCATCCCTGTTTTACATTTGCCAACAAAGCTCTATCAGCTCCAGGTGGGAGGGGGCCGTGTGTGTGTGTGTGTGTGTGTGTGTGTGTGTGTGTGTATAATTGAGGCTGGGTGAGGAAGCCTGTGGCTGGCCTTTTTCTGTTCCTTTTAACAAGCCATTAACTGCTTTCCTGAGCACTTTATGAGGCCGAGTTGACTTTTTCCTTGTCTTTAAAAATCACAACGCAAACCCCAACCATGTGGTTTTTCGTTTTTCTTTTTTTTTTCTTCCTTCTGTTAGAAACTCTCCCGTAGGAGGGTTTTCCTTTAGGAAAGACAGGCAGGTCTTCCGTGATGGCAGGGCAGCCAGGTTCAGCAGCCAGGGATGGGAGGGCACCAGGAGGCTCTGGAGCAGGCTGCCTGCAGGGTTCTGGGGTAATCCAGCTATTATCTCCCATTTATTTTGGGTTGCCTTCTTGGAGCATATTTCAATTAGCTCCTCCAGGGTTGTGCATCTAACAGGCCGAGCGCTTATTGTGGCAGAACCAGCTGGTAGGTGGGAGGCCCGCAGCTTCCCGGGTCTTAGTCAGTAGCTTCCAGCTCAAATGGGATTTGTTTTATGTGCTAAAGAACCCAGAACTAAAATACCAGGAGCAAGTAGCAGCAATAACTTCCAGAATCCTGTTGGAGCTGTCAGTGCGGTGCAGGTCTCCAGGCAGCCAGTGCAATAGATGGAGTGCTGAACTGGACTGGACGGCAAGAGCTGGGTTCAGATTCTGCCTTTGATACTTATCAGCTGTTTAATCAAGGTCCTACCTGTCACTTCATCTCTCTAAGGGGCATTTTCCTCATGGGTAAAAATGGGGATTCCAAGCACGGGGGA
>NW_020949772.1:6170682-6183544 GCF_900497805.2 Vombatus ursinus
CATCTACAAAATGGGGATACTGGTAGCACCTGCCTCCCAGGGTTGTGAGGATCATATATGCTAATACCTGCAGAGCACTTTGCAAACCTCAAGGCTCTGTATAAACATGCTGGCATGCGCTTCTTCCTCATCCCACCTCCCAGAATGCCTAAGAATCATCTTCCTTCTTAGATTTCTTAGATTGCTGTAGGATGCCTATGATGGCCTTCCTTCAAGACTTAGCTCATGGGCCAGGCTCTGGGGCTGCTGCCGCACAATAAAAAGGTCTTTGCCATCTGGAGGCTCCCAGTTTATTAGATGGCAGGTAGTGGGTAGAGTGCTTGGATTCCACCTCAGGAAGCCCTCAGTTCAAATCCAGCCTTCATACAATTACTAGTTGTTTGATCCTGGGTTAAGTCACCACCTTTACTTACAGGAAGCCTTTGCTGATCAGTTGTAGTGCTTTTCAATCCTCCTCAAATTGTCTTATATATAATTTTGTCCCTGCATCTATAGTTTCTAGCATAGGACCCTGCACACAGTAGGGGTGTTAAATGATTGTTGGATTACAGTGGATCAGATCTCATTCTAACCTCAGAACAAGGTGGAGCACTGCCCCACTTACTGTTACCCATGCAGGACATTGCATCTTCTGGTCTTGATAGAAGACAGTTTTAAGCATTTTAAGGCAGTTTAAGAATTCTAAGAAGGAAGATGATTTTTAGGCATCTTAAGAGGTGGAGATGAGGAAGGAAGACGTTCCAGGCATGGGAAATCATGTGTCCAAAGGCATGAAGGTGGGGGGCAAGAGTTCTGAGTTTGGGGAACAGCAGATAAACCAGTTCGGGGCTGGAACCTAGTTTGTGAAGGGGAGGAAAAATGTACCTTTAAAGCCTGATGAAAACGCAAGTAATTTTTATTGTATTTTTATACCAGAGACTCTTGTCTCTGTGTTGTCAGGCCAGAATTTGAGGGGTGACTTCTCTAATTGGACTGGGCCCTATTTTTGTCAGTCTCATCTGGCCCTAAACTCATTCCCTTAGATTTCTTCGTGACCTCGGTTGTGAGTTGATGTGGCCAAGTCGAAGGTTTGGATGGGGACCAGCTTGTTGCCATTAACAGGCCTCAGCGTTTGCTGCCGCACTCAAGGAGAAAGAGGGTTTGATGTTTTGCTGGCTCCCTTCCAGTCCCCAGATGACTCACTGGGTTATTGTCAGTCCATGATAATCACCACAGGCTGACTGTTAGAACCAACTCAAGCTGTCCTGCAAGCCACCCGTCACTCTCCAGGCTCAGAATCACCCATGGCTGCCCCTTTCTGTCATCCGGATCCCCCCAATGGCCTTTACACCGAAAGCCCCCGTTCCGAGGCAATGTCCCCTTGGACTAGGGAGGGGTGGTACTGGAGAGAAGGGGTTGATGTTCACTTAGAATCAAAATCATTGATTGCCTTAATTGGACCTTAGAGATCATTTTTTCCCTGGGGTCTCCAACCCCTGGAATTCTCTTTGACAGGGAACTAATTTTCACTTCTCTGAAGCCTTGAGATGCCGGTGCTCCCACCTTTTGTGGTTACTACCCATATGACTTTTGGAATATCGTGTCACCACCCTGTGCCTCAGTTTCTTCATCTGTAAAATGACCAAGTGTAATTAGATGACCTCTGAAATCCTCCCCAACTCTAGACTTATGATCAAATGAAATAAAATGCCATATGAGTGTCAGCTTTGTGGCTAGAGAGTATAGGTTAACCCCACTGGACATAGTCCTACTTTACAGCTGAAGACGTGGTTTTCCCACGTGGCTAGTAAGTAGCAGAGCAGGAATCAGAACCCAAGTCTTCTATTTTGTTGTTGGCATTCAGTCCCTTTTTGGTCATGTCTGACTCTTTCTGACCTCATTTCTTCTGCTGTTGTTTCCCAAGTCTCTCTGTGGAGTTCAGGCTGGGGTGTTGGTAGGGATGGGGTAGAGGAGTATCTGTAGGAGATGGGCATAGAAGTAGGCACTTAGCACAGTGCCCAGTAGGTAGTAAGCGATTAAGAACTCCTTGTTACTGGTTCTTCACCCTTGTTGTTGTTCAGTTGTGTCTGACTCTTCATGACCCCATTTGGGGTTTTCTTGGCAAAAATACTGGAGTGGTTTGCTATTTTATTCTCCAGCTTGTTTTACAGATGAGGAAACTGAGGCAAGCAGGGTGAAGTGACTTGCCCAGGGTCACCCAGCTGCTAAGTGTCTGAGGCTGAGTTTGAATCCAGATCTACCTGCCTCTAGGCCTGGCGCTCTATCCACTGTGTCACCCAGTTGCCCTGCCCTTCACCCTTAACCTAGTCTAACTTCAGCGTTTTATAGATGAGGCAGTCAAGGCCCCCAAATGTGAAGTGACTTGTCCCTGGTCCCCAAGATAGTATGTGACAGAGCTATGATTTGCACCATGGTCCAATAGGACCAACAGGACTCCAACTCTAGCCCTGGATGGAGGGGAGAGGAATGGCTTCAAGCCTCACTTGAGATGTTTACTGCCTGTGTGACCATGGACACTTCACCGCCAGCCTCAGTTTCCTTATCTGTGAAACAAGGGGCTAAGAGTTGTTTTTTATTTTTATTTTAATTTAATTTTTTTATTTTTAGGCAATTGGAGTTAAGTGACTCGCCCAGGATCACACAGCTAGTAAGTGTCAAGTGTTTGGTCTGAGGCCGGATTTGAACTCAGGTCCTCCTGACTTCCCTGTGCCACCTAGCTGTCCCCCAGGGGCTAATAGTTGAAGGCTCAAAGAAGAAGCTGTTCATACAGTGCTTTGCAAACTTTAAACTACTATTTAAATGTCAATTATTATTTTTATAAGCTCATAAAATAAGGGCCCTGAAGCTCAGGTGGTACCTTCCTATAACAAATTTTGTAGTGAAACTGGTCCTTCTCAGGTGTGCCCATGGGCCAGCGCGTTCTGACATAGGTGCTGTACGTTTAGCTGAGGTAGGCAAGGGGCTGGCTGACCGCACTTTCTTTGCCTGGTGATGCCTGAGAAGCAGAAGCTAAAGAAGGGGTGTGGCACCTAGCTGGGAGAGCTGCCAGGTGGCAGTGGCGCTGCCATAACAAAGGGTGCTTCTCTTCTCTTCCCCTACCCCAGGGCCTTCTCTTGGAGGTTGTTACCTTTCTTTCCCAAGTTC
Organism: Vombatus ursinus; assembly: GCF_900497805.2. Lineage (NCBI taxonomy): Eukaryota > Metazoa > Chordata > Mammalia > Diprotodontia > Vombatidae > Vombatus > Vombatus ursinus. Next base: position 6,173,827 of record NW_020949772.1, read on the forward strand.
AAATCCAACCTCAGATGCTTACCAGCTGTATAACTCTGGGCAAGTCACTTAACTTCTGTTTGCTTCAGTTTCCTCAACTGTAAATAGCACCTCCTTCCCAGGGTTGTTATGAGGGATCAAATCACAGGATAAATTTAAAGTGCTCAGCCCGGTTTGGTTCCTGACACTTGGTAGATTGTTGTCTGTCCTTCATGCTCAGAGAGGACCAAAATGACATCATTATGTTGGGGTCAAGGTACAGTGTGTCCAGCTGTGGCTGATCAGACCAATACAAGCTTGGAAGGCTCTAGCACCAGTCGGGCACGAAGAGTCCATGGGGAGTGGAAATGGCTCTAAATTTGTGCATTAATGTTTCTCTGGCACTTAGTAGGTACTTAATAAGTACATGTTTCCTTCCTTCCACTATAGGATATGCTGTACATATCCTATAGATGCATAGTTATTTACCTGATGTTTCACCTAATAGAATATAAGTTTCTTGAGGGCAGGAATAATTTTTTATTCTTTGTCTCCCCAGTGCTTAGCACAGTGCCTGGCACTTAATAAATTCGTGTTTCCTTCCTTTCATTTATGTTGTCCATATCTTATAGGAACATAGTTTTTTACATGTTGTCTCCCCAATAGAATGTAAGCTACTTGAGGGCAGGGATAATTTTTTATTCTTTGTATCCCCTGCGCTTAGCACAGTGCCTGACACATAGGAGATACTTAAAAACTTCTTGTGGACTGACTGACCTATTGGTTCATCATCCCTGACCTAGTCCAACTTTCTTATTTTGTGGATGAGGCATTCAAGGCCTAGAAAGGTTCAATGACTTGTCCAGGGACATATAGGGATCACAGAGTGAGGATTAGAACCCAGGTACTCTGACTATAAATCTAGCCCTCATTCCCCTTCACCCAGACTTCCTCTCAATCACATCATTTCTAATTCTAAATGAGTCTCTACCAGTCCTATCCCAGGACCATTTTTAGGGTTGCCTGGTAAGTAGGGCACGCTCCAGTGCCATCTTACTAATTATGTAGTTCACTGGGGATGTTAGAGAAAGTGGTTGGTCTGCCTTTGGCTGAAAGCACATTCCCTGTGGGGTCTAGGCATAGGGCCAGGACCAGACCTATGGTTTCATTGACACAGGGAACTCCCAGGATGGGAGATGCCCTCTTCCAATTCAAGTTGAAACCTTCTTTGCATGAAAGTCTTAGAGAGTCACTCAGCAGTGAAGGGAGCTGTCCAGGGTCTGCCAACCAGGATGGGTCAGGGATGGGACATGAGCCCAGCTCTCCCAGGCTCTTAGCCACTGAGCTTTTCTGCCTCTGGCTGCATCTTTTTTCTTTTCTAAAACTGTTAGCATTTCTCTGTCCTTTAGACTTAGGAAGACCAGCAAAGGTCAGCAGCATAGAAATGTAAGTAGTGAGTTCAGTTTTGCTTATACAGTACCCTAAGTATTAAGTAATCCCTGATCAGAGACTCCTGGCTGTGGGAGGTACCTCAAAGGCCTTTGTTCTAGGCTCTGCCCCACAAAGAATCCCCTCTACAACATTCTCGAAAAGTGGTCCCTTGGCTTGAAGACTTCTAGTAACAGGGAACTCACTACCTCCTGAGGCAAACCATTGCACTCTCCTCAAGATGAAATATAACCTTACCCCAACTTATCCTAGTGCTGCCTCTGGGGACAAGCCGAACAAGCCTAATCGATCCATATGTGCCAGGCACTGTGCTAACACTGGGGATACAAGAAGAGGTGAGAGTCCCTGCCCTCAAGGAGCTTACAGTTTAATGGGGGAGACACCACGCCAACGAAAAATGCAAAGCAAGCTATAGACAGGATAAGTAGGAAATAATCAATGGAGGGAAGGCACTGGAATTAAGAGGGGCTGGGGAGGGCTTCCCGTAGAAGGGGGGATTTTAGTTGGGACTTAAAGGAAACCAGGAAGGTCAGTAGGGAGAGTGGAGGAGGGAGAGCGTTCCAGGCATGGGGGACAGCCAGAGAGAATGCCCAGAGCTGAGAAATGGAGGGTCTTGTTATGGAACAGCCAGGAGGCTGGTGTCACTGGATGAAAGAGTAGGTATAAGAAAACCGTAAAGGTCGAGGGGAGCTAAGTCATGAAGGGCTTTGAAGGCCAAACAGAGCATTTTGTATTTGCTCCTGGAGATGATAGGGAGCCACTGGAGTTTATTGAGTAGGGGGGTGACATGACAGATCTGTGCTGTAGGAAGATCCCTTTGGCCCCTGAATGGAGGATGGGTGAGAGTGGGGAGAGACTGGAGGCAGACAGACCCCTCAGCAGCTATTGCCAGAGTCCAGACATGAGGTGATGAAGGTCTGTGCCAGGGTGGGGGCCATGTCAGAGGAGAGGAGGGGGTGTATATGTTACAGAGGTGAAATTGACAGGCCTTGGCAACAGGGGAAGCAAGAGATGGAGAGGAGTCCAGGATGGCTCCTGGTCGTGAGACTGAGGGACTTCTAATGCATGTCCAGTGTCAAAGACAGATATTTCATCTTTCTGCTGTGTCTTCTCTTCACTGAATCGCCCTAGTTTCTTCTACCTGCCCTCAAGGAAGGGACTTGTAGTCTGGTAGAGCTAATTTTGTTGGCAGGGATCTGCATAAACAGGATAATAAATAGTGCAGTGGAAAGAGTATTGGGTTTGGATTCAAAACCTGGATCTGGGTTCAAATCCTGACTTTGGTACTTAGCTAGGTGTGTGACTATGGGCCAGTCATTTCATGCTCTGGGCCTCTGTTGTACAACAAGGGGGTCAGACTTGATGATCTTTAAGGTCTTCTGGCTCTAGATCCCATAAACCTAGTAACTCCTCACATTTCTCCAGGCCTTTAGGGTACACAAAGCACCTTCTTCCTAACATCCCTGTGAGAAAGGTCGGAGAAGGCTTGTCATGTTCATTTGGTGGTTAAGACCCATCGAGAAGCATCGTCTCACCCACGGTCCCAGAGTCATGGGTCAGAGCCATGACCAGAACTCAGGTCTTTTGATTTCATGCCCAGTGCTCCTTCCATTATGCCATGGGGAAAAACCACACAAAAGATGAGGGAGTATGAAACCGTGGAAGGAGCTCTGACTTTGGCCTCAGAGGACTTGAATTCAAATCATACCTCAACCTTTGTGATACCAGGCACATCATTTAGCCTCTTTGGGCCTCAGTTTCCTTCTCTGTAACATGTGGTGGGGAGGGGGAGAGCGGTGTTGATCTAGATGACTTCTACAATTGATCTCTTCTAGCTCTCCCCCATAATGACTGAATTGAGTTGGCTGGGCTGGGTGAGAGATGAGCAGAGAGTTAATTTATTTAATTTAAGGTGATCTTAAGGGCTGGACAGACTCTCTGTCATCTCCTTCCTCCTCCTTTTCTCCCCCTAGTCTTTTCCTATGTCACTAGGGAAAGACTATAGGATTCTGGAGGGCAGGCCCTGTTGATGTATCCCCAGTAATCAACCAGCATAAATTTATTGAGTGCCAACTACATACCAGCACGAATTTATTGAGTCCTGACTAAACTAGACCAGGTGCTGAGGATGAAAAGATAAAAGTGAGACACTCCCTGCCCTCCAGGAGTTTACATTCCTTTAAAGGAGGAGACAAGCTTGCTAATGCTTGTTGCATTGATTGAATTAAAAGGGCCTTATTTCAGAGTTTCTGCTGAAATGAAGTCAGCTTTGATTTTATAGAAAACTTAAAATCCTTGAAGCTAGGGATTCTTGTTGCTTTTCTCTGGGTTCTCAGAGCTTAGCACAATACCTCACACACACTAGGTGTTTAATAAATGCTACTTGAAAATCCAGCCTCTGACACTTACTAGCTGTGTGACCCTGGGCAAGTCACTTAACACCAATTGCCTCACCAAAAAGTAAAAAAAAAAAAAAATGCTACTTGACTGACTGAATTCAGTAAAGGAAAGTCATTCTTCTAAGTGTGGTGTAGTGGAAAGAATATGGGCCTGGGACACAAAAGACCAGGCTTCTGGTCCCAGGTATCTCACTTAGGTCTTAGGTCTGGACAGCAAAGGGACTTCAGAGACCAGGTGGTCCAACTGCCTCACTGTACAGATGAGGAACCTGAGAGGGAGAAGGTTTAAAGGAACTCACCTAGGATTATACAACGATGTAAAACAAAACAGGTATCAATAAAATTTATTTTTGAAATATAAATATATATTAAAATATATTTATTTTTAAAAATCATGTTAAAAGTGGAAGAATTCCCCACCACCTTGAATTATATGTTCTAGGTGACTTGTGTACCTTGCTCACCCATCCTTAGTTCCAGCTACAAAGGAGAGATGGAAAAAGGTTTATTTCTTAGCCTATCCCAGTTCAGGTCTAATTCATCTTCTTAAATTAAAAAAAAACAAAAAGTTTGGGTGGTTGAGTCCCTCTCTTCCCTGAGAGATCATAGAATTGGAGCTGGAGGGAGCCTCAGAGGCAATTTCAGTGCCTTCTTTCCATTCCCCTCTGGCTGCCCTCTCCCGCATCCCATTCTTCCATTGTACACTCTGGAATGCCTGCTCCATAGGCGTGCAACCTGCTCTCATCGTCAGTCTTTTTCTTTCCCCTGCTTTCCATCTCGTGCTCTCTTCCTGACCCAGCCTCCTGACCTCCCTCTCCACTACCCATTGCACTTACACTCCTTCCCCTTGATTCCTTGGTCAAGGTGGGGGCACTGGCCTACTCTTTGCTCCCTGCTGCCTCTTACAGGTTCTTCCTCTATCTCTCTCACTCAGTAACCTGTCCTCTGAGGTTGGCTCCATCCATAGCAATCACTCAGGCAAGATTCTGGGAGCGGTTATCCACCAGCCTCTAGATTACTCTCCTCTTTCCTCAAGGAGGTCAGTGCCTGGCTCACAGTTGTTTTATTTTGTTTTTTTCCTCTTCCTCAACTCTTCCCTCTCAAAGAGGGAAGTAAGAGACCCTCTCAAACACCCTAACTTTCCACTTCCTCACCTGGCTTCCCTGGCTTCCTTTAAGTCCCAAATAAAGTCTCACCTTCTATAGGAAGTCTTCCCCAAGCCCTCTTAATTCCATTGCCTTCCCTCTGTTAATTATTTCCTATTAATCCAGTATATAGCTGACTTTGTATATATTTGTTTGCATGTTATCTCTCCCTTTAGATTGTGAGCTCCTGCAGGGCAGCGATTGACTTTTGCCTCCTTTTGTATTTCCAGCCCAGTGCCTTGCACATACGAGGTGCTTAATAAATGCTTACTGACTTATTTCTCATGGCCTCTTCTGCCCCATCTCAGCCACACGTAGAGATGGTCACGCCCTTGGTCTGGCTGTCACCCACAATTGTACCACCTTTGTGTTCATGAACTCTGAAATTCCCTTCTTTGTTCAGTCTGTTGTCATTCCGTTTCTTCCCCTGCCTTGCAACACTAAACAGGTCTTCAGCCACACTGTGACCTGTGACCCCCTGACCCCTCGGTCCTTTCCTGTGACATCACCTGTAATCTAGCAACAATCTTCTTTCTCCCTTCCCGCTCCTGGCCTTTGGTAAACCAGCTCAACTCTACACTGCCCTCTGCTCTTGAGTCCTTGCCCCATCATCGTATAACCGATCTTGCCTTGCCAAAACTCAGCCTTCAGTTGCTCCCAACATTTGCCGTCGCCTCCTACACATGTGCTCCTGAGCAACGGTGGAGAAAAATATGAAACCATGCTGACTAGTTCTACTGCAGATTTGTTACATTGCCTCAACTGGGCCCTCACCAAGGCAAGGCAGGCCTTCTGTACCTCCCTAATTAACTCTGTCTCCCACTCTGTGTCGCTGCCCTTCCAAACCTTTTCTTCTCTCCTCCAGCTTTTCATGGCTCCCCCTCTCCCCCTCTCCCAGCTGAGAACTCTGTCTCATCTTTGACTGAAAAAAAGAGACTATTCCCTGAATTACTTCTCCCTTTGTCCTCAGCTTACATCACCTAAATGCCTTCTGTCACTATTTCCTCCTTCACTCCTACCTCATATGAAAAGGTGGTCCTTCTCTATTACATGGAAAACCTTTCTTACATGCTTAAGTGGTCTCATTCCTTCCCACATTTGCCAGGAGATTGCCCCCTCCATCATCCATGCCCTCTTACCTTAACCTTAATGTCTCCTTTCCTACTGGCTCCAAACGTGCCCATGTCTCCTCAATCCTCAAAAGCCCCTCCAGTGTTCCATCCATCCCCATTAACTCTTGTCCTACATGTCTTCTCTCTTTTTGGGTGGAAAACTTTGTATTACTTGATGTCTCTGTTGCCTTTCCTCTTACTTTCTTTTTAACTCTGTGGTCTGCTCCCAACCTAATTATTTGACCAAAATTTCTCCCTCCCAAATTACCAGTGATCTCTTGATTTCTAAATCTAATGGTCTTTTCTCAGCCCTCATCCTTCTTGGCCTCTCAGCAGCCTTTGACACTGTTGATCACCCTCTTCTTGACACACTTCCCTCTAGGTTTCCATGACACTCATCTGTCCCAGTTGCCCTCCTACCTCTTTGATTCTCATTCTCTGGCTCTTTTGCTGTATCTTTGTCCAGGTCATGCCCACTAAAGATGGATGTCCCCAGGGGCTCTGTCCAAGGCTCTCTCCCCCTCTTCCTCTATTCTATTTCACTTGCATGATCTCATCCGTTCCAATAGTTTCAATTATGATCTCTCTGCTAGTGATTCTCAGATCTGCCTCTGCAGCCCTAACCTCTCTCCTGACTTCCAGACTCTCATCTCCAGTTGCTTATTAGACATTTCAAACTGGATGACCTGTAGCTATCTTAAACTCAGCTTTTCCAAAACCCATTATCATTCCTTCCATACCCTCCCTGGTTCCAAAATTCCTATCAGGGTTGAAGTACGTACCATCCTCTTACTCACTGACGCTCACAACCTAGGAATCATCTTCAACTTTCACTCCATAGTTAATCTGTTTGCCAAGTCCTGTTGATTTTACCTTTATGATGCCAACTTTGGTATATACCCCCATATCTCCTACCCTGACACTAGCCTGGTATAGGCCCTTATCACCTCACACTTGGCCTATTGCAATAGTCTGCCCATTGTCTCTCTGCTACCAGTGTCTCCCCCCTCTGGTCCATACTTCACTTGGCTGTCAGATCAAGCTTCCAATGCAGATCTGGCCGTATCAAACTTTCTCTTCTCCCATTAAGTGGTTCCTTATGGTCCTGTAGGATCAAATATAAAACCATCTACATTCAGAGCCCCTCACAACTTGCCCCACCCTCTCCCAGTCTTCTTAGACCCTCACATACTCCATGATCCAGTTGACATTGGCCTCCTATTCCATCTCCCCGTTCTGGGGATTTTCTCTGCTTGTGCCCCATGCCTGGAATTCTACCTCCAGGCCTCTCTGGCTTTCTTTAAGTCCTAGGTAAAATGTCACTTTCTACAAGAAACTTTTTGTTTTCATTATGTCCATTTTGTCCATCTTGTTTGTACATAGTTGTTTTTGTATTGTCTCCCTTCCTTGGGAGCAGGGATTAGATTCCCAGCACTTAACTCACGTCACCTGGAATGTGGTGGACACTTCCTGTCTGAACAACTTCCCTGTTTTCCAGATCAGAAAACTAGAGTTAAGTGACTTGTCCACAAGAACGTCACAAGTGGGATCCAAATCCCGGTGGTCTGTTCTACATCCAGGCTGTTTTCTCCTCCGACAGTGATTGAGAGGGGAGCTTGAGGATCTTATCTGGCTTGTTCACTCTTTACTCACAGAAAATCCTTGAATTGCTGTGGAAGAATGGGCCCATGTGTATGTGTTCAGTGGAGGGTGTGTGAGGAACAGCTGTCTGAACACAGTGACTCTTGGCTTGGGGCCCAGGAGACGGAGTAGTTGGAAAGAACTTTGAGCAGTGACAGTGACAAACTCTAGAACCCAAGCCCCGGTTCCCAGAACCCCCAGCCCAGAGAATTTCTTTCCTGGCCCCTGAGTCATCAACGTGGGTCTGTCTGGAATTCTGTAAGTCACATTTATCTCCTTTAGTCTAATTAACCGTAAATGTGAATTAGTTCCGTGGTCTGACTCACAGAATACATTATAGGGTCGTGGACAGGGGGTTCAGTGTGTTGCTATTGGAAGCTGGAGAGCCAGGCTGTAGATTTCCATGTTTGCCAATTGAGCACTTTTTAAATTATTCATTTGGGCCTGGGTGACTAATGAGGAAGTACATCCCTCATGCTTCATTTGAGACTTTTAAGGGAAATTGCTAAGTAAACATTAACCTGGATGATGCACTGGTACAGAGAAGCTTAAAGTATAACCCATTTTACAGATTAAAGTGGCTGTAGACTGAGAGCACGACTCCATTTTCCATTGGCTCTAAAAGGAGACAGGACGTTGCTGGGGAAATCAGCTGGGGAAGATAGAACGGGTGCCTGACCACCAGGTCACGTTTTTACTTTTGCTTCAGTGAGTTTTCTAATGATTAAGAATCTTTTGTTGATTTTTAGCTTGCTTGCTAAAAGTCGGGGTTGAGCTTAAGCCTGAGGAAGATTGATTGTGTAGGTTGGGAAGAGATGACCATAGTAGTTGCTTTTATATAATTGATTTTTATTCACTTCTAATACGATTTATAAAAAAGATGAAGAAGGAGAAGGAGGAAGAAGGAAGAAGAGAAGATGAAGAAAGAGGAGGAGAAAGATAAGAAGGAGGAAGAGGAGGAGGAGAAGAAGAAGAAGAAGAGGAAAAAGAGGAGGAAGAAGAAAAGATGAAGAAAGAGGAGGAGAAAGATAAGAAGGAGGAAGAGGAGGAGGAGAAGAGAAAGGAGAAGAAGGAGAAGAAGAAGAGGAAAAAGAGGAAGAAGAAAAGATGAAGAAAGAGGAGGAGAAAGAGAAGAAGGAGAAGAAGAAGAATCATTAGTTTGCAGAAGGGGTTCTTCACTGGGGTCCTTGAACTTGGCTTTTAAAAATATTTTGATAACCATATGTCAATCTAATTGGTTCTCTTTATGTTCATGTGTATTTAAAAAAACATTTTGTGAAATGGCCTTAGGCTTCATTAGACTGCCAAAGGGGTCCAGAATATAAAAAATGTTAGTGCCTCCCGAACTGCTGGGCACTCCTTGTATTCTTGGAGTTTTCCAGAAGAGGAGATTCTCTTTCACCAGCCTTCCTGGAGCCTCACTCCTACCCCTCAAAGTTAGGAAGTTACATGGAATCTCCAAATTGGAAGGGACCCCATTGAGTCCAACCTGTACCTTAATGAGGACCAACTCTACACCGCAAGGAAAAAGGTTGGAATCCAGCCCTAGAACTGGGACCTGATGCCTCCCAAAGAGCCCAGTCATTTTTAGGAAGTTTTTCCTTTTCTCAAGGCTTCAGCTGACCTCTTTGCAGGTTCCACTCATTGCTGCTGGTTCTACCTTTTTCGGCCAAGTGCAACAAAGCTAATCTCTCTTCCCCTGACAGCCCTGGAAGATCGCTGGTATGTGCCCCATTCCTAGGTTTGTCCTTCCCAGGTTCAACAGCCCTGGTTCCTTGAACCAGAGCCTGGGGCCCTTCACCATCCTTTATGTCACTCTCATTTCTAAATACATCTTTCTCCATTCCAAAACCCAAAGAGATAGATAATCTTCCTATTTGTTGTTCAGTCATTTCAGTCATTTCTGACTCTTTGTGACCCCCTTTGGGGTTGTCTTGGCACAGATACTGGAGTGGTTTGCCATTTCTTTCTCCAGCTCATTTGACAGATGAGGAAACTGAGGCAAACAGGGTGA
>NW_020949772.1:6183554-6184633 GCF_900497805.2 Vombatus ursinus
TCCCTCCCTGGGGACTTGTGGGAATTTCCCTTTGGGTGATTTCAGGGCTTATCCTGGTTCAACCAAGATCTCATCTCACTCCTATCTAAGGCGCGAATTCATTCTCATATATTTTCTCGTATATTCTAATCTTTAGAACTTCTCCATTTGTTTGCTATCTGCTCAGTCAGATGAGTTTAATCACTGTGAAACAAAAGCACAGCAAATCTTCAGCATCCTCCAACTCTTTTGCTCGTACCTGTTTGACCCTAGCCATGTCAGGTGTCTTCTCTGAACCTCAGTTTCCTCCTCTGCCAAGTGGAGATGAAAATACCCTCCCCCACTGTACTGTGTGAGTCTTGGGCCTTAAATGAAATTACGGGTAGGATAGTGCTTGGCCCTTTGAGATCAATGGTGATGAGGTTAAGGAAGGATGTCCAGCATGCAGTTTGTCAGCCTGTGAGCCTTCCTGGGTGGTTGTTCCCTTCTCTAAGGAGCTAAGGGCTAGAAAGGCAGGGTCATCTGGTCCTTGGTGACTTGGTGACTTGGCTTGCTGACTTGGCCCTGGAGTTGGGGCATGGATATTTTAAGCTAGAGAGAAAACTGATGCTGGTCATGGGCCTCAGGCCTAGGCTGGGGGTGGGCAGGGGAGAAGTCATTCACAGAAAGTACAGAATTAGCTCCATTCAACCCCACTGAGGACCAGGTCACCTGACTCACAGAGCCAGGAAATGAGTGTCAGAGCTGAGGCAAGAGGCAGCTAGCTGGGTGTCACAGTGGGTAGAGCACTGAACTTGGAGTCAGGAAGCCTTGACTTTGAATCCTGTCTCAGATACTTACTGCTAGTTGTGTGACCCTGAACAAGTCACTTGACTGTCCTTAGCCTCTGTTTCCTCATCTATAAAATGGGGATAATAATAGCACTTAGCCCACAACATCGTTGTAAGAATCAAATGAAATGACATATGTAAACCTCTTTGCCAATTTTAAAGTGCTATGTAAATGCTAGCTGGGAGAGCCCTTAGAACAGGGAATTCAGAGCTGGGAGGGACATTAGAACAGGGAATGTCAGAGCTGGGAGGGACCTTAGAACAGGGAAT
>NW_020949772.1:6184643-6223228 GCF_900497805.2 Vombatus ursinus
GGGACCTTAGAACAGGGAATGTCAGAGCTGGGAGGGACCTTAGAACAAGGAATGTCAGAGCTGCTTAGAACATTAGAGCTAGAAGCCCATCCTCCTCACCATAGGGAAGAAGAATTTAACCCCCTGAGAAGAGAAGTGAGTTGCTCAAACTTTCTCGTATCACTTGCTGGTTTCAGTCAGGCAACATTTATTAAGCACCTACTATTTGCTAGGCACTGGGATGGAAGGATCAAGTGAGGGTTTTTTCAGGCTTGGGGAGAGACACAGACATTTTGTAGGCAGTAGAAAATGATCCAAAAAACAAGGAGACATTGAAATTGAGTAGAAGATTGGGGATAAGGGGGCAGTCTGTTGGAGGAGATGGCATGCTATGGGACCACTTGAACAGGGAAAGGAGTTTGATTTGATAAGAAGTAAAGGCCACTTCATCATGTGAGACAGGGATGAGGGAGGAGAGAGGGGCAGAAGGCACCTGAGGGATGGGAGATGAAGAGGGGAGAAGAGAGAGCTCATGGCGAATCTCATTTATTTCTGTAAAATATGAGGCAAGGTTCTTAGCTGAGAGAGTGGGGGGAGGGGGAGCCAGGGGAGGCTTGAGGAGGGAGGACGAGGTTTGGAAGAACATCTGTGGCGAGCTGATAAGAGAGGTGGAGTAGGACTACTGAGTAGCAGTGAGAGCCCCGATGAGCTTGTGCTACACACAGTACAACAGTCTGAACGGTTGGGTGATTTTCTCCGCTCTTGTTCAGCAGCCCATATGTAGGAGTGAAGGCAATGAATTGTGGGAGTTGTTCATCCTTAATTTTTGAAGAGGATCAATGACATTACAGGGTGATCCAATCCTGAAGCTTGGCAAGGCGTAATCAGTGAGGACCAGGGATTCAAGAGGGGAGGACACTGTAGAGTTGAGATGGTTCACTAAAGAGTCAAGATGGCAGGAAGAGGAGAGAAGGGCTAATTCAGGGGATGGGGCCTGGGGGAGAATTGGGGGGCTGAGGAATTGGAGGGCACAGTGTAAAGAGCGTGGTTCATCTTGGAATGAGCTACACCTGGCCCAGGGGAGTTGAACTCAAGGGCAGGTAAACAACCTCTTACCATCTCCCTTCTTCCTAATCTTGGTTCTTAGTGATCATGGTTTCAGAGGTGGGAGGCATCTCAGAGGTTAAGTCTAATCCCTTCATTTTCTACATTGAGCTACCTGAGGCTGAGAAGGGCTAAGGAACTTGCCCAGGGTCACGCAGCTGGTGCACATCTGAGGCAGGGCTTGGACCAAGGTGACTCTGACTCCAGGTCCATTACCTACTGCACTGGGTTTCAGCTGTACTATAGAAACAGGAAATAAAGATAAGTCTTCCCCTCCCCTCCCCCTTTTTACCACTGCCTGCTTAAGAAAGACCTGCTGCTGTCTCCAGCTTCAACCTGGGCAGATGAGTGAGATTGGCCCTGGGTCTCTGTCCAGCAATGGTCCTCTACAGCAGCCATGTCAATCATGGGCCCCAATCAGATCAAATGCAATTGGGAAATATTTAACAAAAGAAATGAAAACAATAGAATATAAATAACGTCAATATGAGTTTTTCTTAGTCCATACATGCTTATAGGAATCCACATGTATCATTTAGTGGGCCCTGTTTCTATTTGCTTTCTGGGAAGGCTTTCCTGTTTACCTGGCAGGACTGATCTGGCACAGCTTTCCATCCCCATGGTCGCCTCCATGCCAAGGGGAGTCATCGGGAGAGGGAGAAGACAGCCCATGCAGCGATGCAGATGGTTCTTGTTCTTACTTGTTCAGGAGCCAGGTGCCAGCCCCTTGAGGCAGAATCGGGAGTCCTTTGTGGAGTTTTCCCTCATTTTCTCTCCTTGCTCTCTGCCCTTCATCATCATCACCCTCTCTCCTACCCAGAGAGACACTTGGGAGGGTAAGCCAATCTTTTTATAATAATAATTAGGAAAGGCATCTGTGGTCTAGTGGTTAGACAGAGAGCTGGCCTTGGAACCAGAGAGTACTGGGTTCAAGTTTCACCTCTGACACATGCTGGCTTTGTGACCCTGGACAGCTTACTTAACCTCTCAGTACCCCAGGCATCTCTCCTAAGACTGTAAGTTGCAGAGAAGATGCCAACATGCATTGGTAGAGGGAGTTGTTTCACCTGGGATTTCTCTTTGCCAGTGAAATCACTGGTCCACTCCCTAATCATAACTAGCATTTACATAGCACTTAAAGGTTTGCAAATTGCTTTCCATACATTATCTCTTTCCATACATCATTTTGAGGATCATTTGATTCTCAGAAGAGCCCCGGGAGACTGGGGCTATTTTTATCCCTCTTGTGGGCCAAGGTATTGGCGGAACTGGGAGGGCAGGAATGAGCCCTCCCCCAATGCTGACTACCGTGAGTCAGGAAGTGGGGCAGACCCAGAGTGGTGCTTGGTTCCCTTTGCCCCAGGTCCTTGTTCTGGGACCCAGCGGGGGGCAGCTCTTAGGAGTTTGGCAAGGGGCGTCTGAGACCCAGGGAACCCCCTCAATGATTGCTTTTTTAAATCTCCTTTTAGAGGCTTTTATCTGATTTTATTTTTCTGAACTGCTTTTAGTTGAGATTTGGGGGTAAGATTTTAGTAAAAAGACTTTGTTCAAATCTTCAAGCTGTCCGGGATCTATTGCACCCATTGTAGAACAACCACCTCCATTTTACAGATTAGGAAACTGAGGCTGATAGAGGTGGAGTGTTTTGACAAGGTCAAATAGGCAAGGAAGTGTCTGAAGCAAAATTTGAATTCAGATCTCTTCCTGATTCCAAGCCTAGCTCTCTATTGACTATGCTAGTCCTATTTTCTCTTTTTTTTTTTTATAGATTTTTGCAGGGGATTTGGAAAGGCAGATTGAAGCTTCCCTCCTTCCCTCTGTTTCCAGCTGTCTTTAAATGACTTGGAGGCCTCAAGCCAAAGAGAGAAAGTTGCAGGGAGGTTGGGAGTCATTAGGAATTAGGACCCTTGACTCCTCTTCCTGTCCTTTGCTCCTGTTTCTTGTCATCAAATAGGTCACTGAGTCCAACCCCTTCACTTGCTCACTTTGTGGATGGGGCAGCTCTGGGCCCTGAGAAAGGAAGGGATTTTCCTAAGGACACATGGGTTGGATTTAGTAGTTAAGTTTCTTGAACTCACGTCTACTTACTACTGCTGTTACTGAGGAGGATGAAGGCATGCCTGGAGCCTCATCACTTAGTTAATGGTAAAGTTAAGACTAGAAAAAAAAAAATATCAGGGCTAGCTAGGTGGCACAGTGGATAGAGCACCTGGCCTGGAGTCAAAAAGACCTGAGTTCAAATTCAACCTCAGACACTTACTAGCTGTGTGACCCGGGGCAAGTCACTTCACTCTGTTTGCCTCAGTTTCCTCATCTGTAAAATGAGTTGGAGAAAGAAATGACAAACCATGCCAGTATCTCTGCTGAGAAAACCCCAAATGGGGTCAGTGAGAGTCAGACACTACTGGAAAACCCCAAGAACAAGACCAGTAAGGCAGGTCTTCGTACATTCAGTTCAGAGCTCATTTTGTTCTGTATGGTCCAATGCAATGAGGACTTATTTAGCACTTACTGTGTATGTTCTGATCACTGGGGATGTGAAGACAAAAGGAAAAAAATATTTCCTGCCTTCGAGGAACTTACATTCTGCCTGTCTTTTCTTTCCCCCCTCCCCTTCTACTCTTTTCCTCCTTTTTCTGTTCCCCCCCCCGCCCATCTTCCTTCCTTTTCCTTTACCATAAAGTCATAGATTCAGACCTTGGACCTCAGAGGCTAACTTTATACAGTCTTTCCATTGTGCAGATGAGAAGACTGAAGCTGAGGGAAGTAAAGGGACCTGCCCAAAGTCAGATAGGTAGTAAGCAGCAGGGGTGAGATTGTCAGGTTCTGTGACTCTGGAATCAGTGCTCCTTCCACTCTCCTGCCTTGAGGACCTACCTGTCTACAAGACTGGAAAAGAGGAAGGAAACAAGCCTTTATTATGCACCTACTATGTGCCATGTGCGGGGCTAAGTGATTTGCAAATACTGCTTGTAAACTCCATGATAGCATTGATTATAATTGGTCTAAATTTAACCCCCTCCATTGTCTAGACCAATGCTTGGTACACAGTAGGTACTTAATACATGTATATTTTTATGTCCCTGGCCTTCACATAAATGCTCACAATGAACAGTAGATATGCAAAACACTCTATTAGGCACTGGCAGAAGTAGAAATATTATAGATGACAGGGTCCCTGCCCTCAAAGAGCCTGTAGTTGAATAGGGAATTGGTGGTGGTGTTGTTGAGTTGTTTCAGTCACATCCAACTCTTAGTGACCCCATTTGGGGTCTTCTTGGCAGAGATACTGGAGTGGTTTGCCATTTCTTTTTGCAGCTCATTTTACAGATGAGGAAACTGAGGCAAACAGGGCTAAGTGACTTGCCCAGGGTCACACAGTCTGAGGCCATATTTGAACTCAGGAAAATGAGTCTTTCTGACTTTATGCACTATGGTACCACCTAGTTGCCCTAAATAGGGAGATCATGTGCCAGATGCCTTCTTTGCCTGGGTCAGGGCCTCTCTGTACAAGGAAGGGGGTGGGCTCAGGGGTCCAAGAGCCCTTCCAGTTTTAGAAACAAAATATGCACGAAGTGCATCCAATTTTTTAAAAAAATAAGGTTTATTGATGGCACTTGTTATTGTAATCATATTCTACATCATGGGGAAGAGAATAGAAAGCTGGCCTCAGAGTCAGGAAGACTCTGGGTTCAAATTCTGCCCCTGACTCACACTGGCTTTATGATCTTGGGTAAGTCATTTGTTCTCAGTGCCCCCAGGCAACTCTCTAAGCTTAGAGATGGCAGAGACAATGACTTATCTTGGCATGGAGGTGACCCCATATCCTGGAGAGCCATCCCAAGGAAGCCAGGGCTCTACCAGGCCCTACCTAGCAGAGAGAGAGAGAGGGAATTTCCTCATTATGAGCATGAAATCACATATAAGCATGAAAAATTATGTTTATTGTGTATCTTGTTTTCCTGGTTCTTCATACATCATCCTGCATCAGTTCATATAAATCTGTCTGTGTTTCTCTAAATTCCTTTATTGTTTTTTCCCCCTTGGCATAGTAATATCCCACTGCATTCATGTGCCATTTTGTTCAGTCATAATCACCATAATTCACCCTAATCAGTGTTTGTTTCAAAGTCTCTACTACCACAGAAGGCAGCAGCTTTCTATGCTACAAAGAACGCTGGGTTTGTGGTCTCAGGACCCTGGGTTTGAATCTCCTATTTATTAGCTGTATGATCTGTGGAAATTGCTTACCCTGTCTGGGCTTCAAATACCTCTTCTGTAAAAGGCTGGGTGTTTGGACTCACTGATTTCCATGGTCCATTCTGGCTTTAGTTTCCGACCACCAATGTGCCTGTCTCGGGAGGAGGCTCCGTGCCCCCTGAGCCTCGGGGAAATGAAATGTGTCCCTCCTCTGGGTCCCCGTTGGGTTGGCTCCTCTGCCGGCTGATGCTAGTTCAAAGTGTCTGTTGATCTCTCAAGCCCATGGCCTCTTTGAGTCTGATGGCTCAGTTTGCCCTTTTCAAGCTGTCATTTTCTTCTGAGTTGATGGAAAGATAAATACTACCTTCCAAAAGAGCAGATGCCAGTTACCAGCTCTGTCTGTGGAGCAGCTGGGAAAGCAACCATGTGCCTGTGCAGGTGCCTACGCTTCTTGTGAGGGGAATCAGGTTTGTGGGGGGAAGGGCGGACAAGGGAAGTCAGGTGGGGGGGCATTGAAATCAGGTGTGTGGGGAAGGGTGGAGGAGGGAAGTCAGGTGGGGGAACCAAATGAAATCAGGTGTGTGGGGAAGGGCAAACAAGGGAAATCAGGTGGGGGAAAAAGGACATTAGTTGGGCATTGAAATCAGGTAGGGGGTCACAAATTAATATTAGGTGGTCGGGAAAGAAATCTGTCAAATAGACCTTGTTCCTTCTTTAGTGTAAGATGTTTCGTGACTGGATGTGTTTGGGGAACACTGTAGGCGCTTTGAGAGGCAGACTTGGCTTTTTGAATATGTAGGGGCGACTAGACCATGCAGATATGGATCAGGCCAGGGCACTCTTCTGGAGTCCTGGAGTCTAACTCATATCGTCTTATCTAGAATTAGAAAATTGAGCCTTCCTTAGAGATTGGCATGGGGAGTGTAAAACTGAAGGGCAGATGACTTTTCTTATGCGATTCTAGATCACGGATGACATCTTGTTCAACCCCCTCTTTCTACAGAGGAGGAAACTGAGGCTCCTGGGTGGGGTGACTTAGGGTTACAGTGACAGAGCTGGAAAGGGGGCTGATTTGGAGTCACAGGACCCTGGTTCCTCTCCTAGCCCTGCCACTCCCTTGCTTATCTGTGTGACTAGGACCAAGTCACGTCTCTCTAGGCCTCAGTTTCCCCACCTGTAAAATGAAGGGGTTGTACTTGATGGCCTCTGGGGTCCCTTCCACGTCTAGGATCCTATGATGCCAAGTCATCCATCTTTTCCCTCTACCATCCATCCTCTTTAATAAAGAAGGGACTGCTGGCCTGGGGATGGGGGAGGGCAGCATGCAAAGTCCCAAGCTTTTTTTCATCAGACTCTTCATTAAGCAGAGTGGAAGACAGACCAATGAGGGTGTCACACAAATGCCTCGATGGTCCCAGGATGTCTCTTCTCCCCTGCACCCAGAATAGAGCCGGGGAGGCAGAAATGGAGAGAAAGAAAGAAATCCCAGGAAATAAAACAACTAGAACCCTTTAGAACCCTGCCTTTGCCCGGTGGGTGCCCGGACGTTCTGTTCACACAGCCCAGAACGTCAGGGCTAGAAAGAACCTTAGACTGCCCCCACCCTCCACGTGCAGAGGAGGAAGAAGGCTCAGACAAGTTGTGACCTGCCAAAGTCAACCAAGTAAGTGGCAGGGACAGGTTTGGGACCCCAGTGTCTTGATCCCCGGTCTGGCATTCTTAATCTCCCAGTAACTACTCAGTGCTGAGATTTTTGCAAGGCAGAGCATCCTCTATGGATGACTGTGTGATTCAGTGTATAGAGTCCTGGATTTATAATAGGAGGACCTGGATTCAGATTCTGGCCCTGCTGCTGACCACCTGCATGACCTTGGACAAGTCACTTACGGGGTCTCTTGTTTCTTTTACTTTCTGAGGTCCCTTCTGGATCTAACTCTATGATCCTGTGATATTTGGCATCCTCAGCTTCCCATGGGGGTGGGATAGGGGTGGAAGGGTGTGGAATTCTAAACCCTTTGAGAGGTCAGCTAGCTTTGTGGTTAGGGTGACTTTTAGACAGCATCAGAACATCATAGACCTCAGCCCTTCATCACCTCTTGTCTAAACTAATTCAATAGCAGTCTCCCTAACTGAAGTCTTTCCTCATACCTTTGCCATCCGCCACTCATCTGCCAGTGATCTTCCGAAGGAGCAGATCTGACTGTGTCATCCCTCCCATCCTCACTCTATTAACTTTAGTGGCTCCCTCTTACCTCCAGGATATAATCCTCTGTCAAGCTTTTAAAGCCACTGAATCCAGGGCCATCTCCAGTCATCCTGATCTATATCTTGCCACTGGACCCGGATGCTCAGGAGGAGAGAGTGACGCTGGTGACTTTGCACAGCTCTACATCACTTAAATCCTATTCACTCGAGTGTCATGGCATCACCTTCCTGATGTCACGGTCCTCTTCGAGAATGAAGGAGAAACCACAAAACCCTTCCCAACCTGGCCCCTTCTTGCCTTGCCAGGCTTCCTGCATTTGATGCTCTATTGCATCCTGTACAATCCAGCAGCTCTGGCCTTCTTGCCATCTCTCGACTCCATGCATTTTCCCTGGCTGTCCCCCATGCCTGGGTGACGCTCTTCCTCAGCTCCACCTCCTGGCTCCCCTCAAGGCTCAGCTCAGATTGCACCTGCTGTAGGAGGCCTTCCCTCTAATATGACCTTTCATCTGCTCTGGATTTTTTGTAAGTACGAAGTTGTTTGCGAGGTGTCTGCATCAGGAGAATGTGAGCTTTCTGAGGGCAGGCATCATGTTTTCTGCCTTTACTTCATCTCCAGCTTGATGCATCTCCTGGCACATAGTAGCTTTTGACCGATTGATTTAGAACCAGAAGGAACCTTCAGGGTCATCTAGTCTGACATTTTACAGGTGAGGAAACAGGTGCCTGAGGCCATCCTGGCATCAAGTGGCGGCCATCAGAGGTGGGATATGAACTCAGCTCCTCTGGTACTAATGTTCTTTGCACTGTACTACATGGTATCTTTTCTGGCAGTGAGTCTCGTGTGTGTGTGTGTGTGTGTGTGTGTGTGTGTGTGTGTGTGTGTGTGGGTGTGGGTGTGGGTGTGGGTATGGGTGTGTGTGGGGGTGTGTGTGGGTGTGTGTGTGTGGGTGTGTGTTCAGGGCTTTTTCTATGCTATGGAAAGAAGACTAACCCAGCTAACATGGGTTCTTCTCCTCCTACACTCCCCATCCTCCCTTCTAGACGCCCTCCCTGACATGTGCACCTGAATGCCATAATTAGAAACAGGACAGTTGGGGGACACAAGGGAGTCTTTATTTTTGGATTATCCTGTCCCAGGTCCAGCAGAGCTTTGCTGGGAGTAGCCAGACCATCCCACAGCTTGCTGGAGAAAGGATTATTAAAAGCAAATCTTATTCACCCCTTTTCACCCCATCAGACTCCTGATAGCCTTGGCAGCAGTAATGGGCATATTGACTTCAGAGGGAATGACCACCCTCCTGGGCTGCCCTGGGGGTTACACCTCCTCCCCTCCTGCCCATGGTGTTCAGGGATCTTGGAGATCCTGCTTGGCTTTTGTGTGTACCTAGCCCAGTGCCACGCTGGGTACGAGGTCCTGGGGGAGATACAAAACTAAGAGAAACTGCAGCCTCCTCCCTTCCAAGAGCTTGGAGGCTAGTACAGAGACGATGGCCTTCATTGTTTGAAGGCACACAGCAGGCACTTAAAAAATGGGCTTTGCTCTTTGGCCCTAGTTGCTAATACAGTGCTTGGCACCGAGAAGGTGCCTAATAAACACTTGCTTTGATCCTCACAGCAGCCTGTGAGGTAGGCATTGTCCTTATTTCTCCTTCCCATTTGAGGCCACTGAGGCCCAGAGAGAATAAGTGACCATGTACCCAGGGTCTCACAGCTGGTATCTGAGACAGAGTTGGAACCCAGGGCTTTCCAACTCTTAAATTAAATGCCTTCTCCATAGTGTTCCACATTGGGATGGGGGCTCAGAGCCTAGGGCCCGTCTGGTCCAACCCCTTCCTTTTACCCAGGGGGCCATGTGACTTGTCTAAGTAATCCTCAGAGGTGAGAGTTCAGCTCAGGTCCTTTGATATTCAGCACTTAATGAATGCTTATTGATTGATATATTGATTACAGAGTTACCTCCCAGTGCCATGATAAGGTGCCAAGGTGTTCAGTGGTTATTCAAACACAATAGCTAAACACACAATATCATGTGATAGTTGTCATTCAGTCAATCAGCAAGCTCCTACTGTGTGCCAGACACTATGCTAAGGATAGAAACAGAGACAAGATAGTCCCTGCCCTCGAGGAGTTTACAATCTAATGACAGAGACAACATGTAAACAAATCTATACAAAGCAAGCTATATACAGGATAAGTAGGAAAGAATTAGTAGAAGGAAGGCACTGGAATTAAGAAGGGTTAGAAAAGACTTCCTATAAGGGGTGGGATTTTAATTGGGACTTACAGGAAGGCAAGGGGGTCAGTAGTCTGAGCAGGGGAGGGAAAGCATTCCAGACATGGGGGAGAGCCCGAGAAAACACCAGAAGCTAAGAGATGGAGTGTCTTGTTTGTGGACTAGCCAAGAGGCTGGTGCGACTAGATCATTGGACTGAAGAGTACATGGTGAGCAGTAAGGTGTAAGAAGACTGGAAAGGTAGGGAGGGGCTGCTTTATGAAGGGCTTTCAATGCCAAATAGAGCACTGTGTATTTGATCCTGAAGGCCATAAGGAGTTTGGACCATTGAAATTTATTGAGTAGGGGGTAACATAATCAGACCTTCACTTTAGTGGCTGAATGGAGGCTGGATTGGTGTGGGAAGAAACCTAAGGCAGACAGATCCCCCCACCTCACCCTAGCAGCTATTGCGGTAGTCTAGGCATGAGGTGTTGAAGGCCTGGACAAGAGTGGGGTCAGTGTCAGAGGAGAAAAGGGGGAGTACTGGGGACATGTTGCAGAGGTGAAATCAGCAGGCCTAGCCAATAGTTTAGATATGGCAGGGGGGAGGTAAGAGATATTGAGGAGTCCAGAATGACTCCTAGGTTGAGAACCTGAGGGACTAAGAGGAAGGTGTTACCCTATACAATAAAAGGGAAGATGGGGGGTGGGGAGGCCTTACGGAGGAAAATAATGAGCTCTGTTTCAGAAATGTTTCATTTATGATGTCTACTGGCCATCCACTTCAAGATGTGTGAAAGGCGACCTAAGCTAATTTACTTATTCAGTGCCATACCAATCAAACTACCAAAAAATTATTTTATAGAGTTAGAAAGAATAATAATAAGATTCATTTGGAAGAACAAAAGGTCCAGAATATCAAGTGAACTAATGAAAAGAAATGCAGAAGCAGGTGGCCTAGCCATTCCAGATCTTAAATTGTATTATAAAGCAGCAATCATCAAAACTGCTTGGTACTGGCTAAGAAATAGAGTGGTAGATCAGTGGAATAGGTTAAGTATGCAAGACACAGTAGTCAATGACTATAGTAATCCACTGTTTGATAAACCCAAAGACCCCAACTTCTGGGATAAGAACTCACTATTTGACAAAAACTGCTGGGAAAACTGGAAAAGAGTTTGGCAGAAACTAAGTTATAGACCAACATCTTACACCTTATACCAAAATCAAGTCAAAATGAGCACATGATTTAGATATAGAGTCTGATACTGTAAGCAAACTGGGAGAGCAAGGAATAGTTTACCTGTCAGATCTATGGAGAACAGAAGAATTCATGACCAAACAGGAGATAGAGAACATTACGAAAAGCAAAATAGATAATTGTGATTACATTAAATTGAAAAGTATTTGCATAAACAAAGCCAATGAAACTAAGATTCGAAGGAAAGTAGAAAATTGGGAAAGAATTTTTACAACCAGTCTCTCTGATAAGGGCTTCATTTCTAAAATATATAGAGAATTAAGTCAAATTTGTAAGAATACAAGCCATTCCCCAATTGATAAGTGGTCAAAGGATATGAACAGACAGTTCTCAGATGAAAAAATTAAAGTCATCTGTAGTCATATGAAAAAATGTTCTAAATCACTATTGATTAGAGAAATGCAAATCAAAACAACTCTGAGGTACCACAGCATACCTATCAGAATGGCCAACATGACAAAACAGGAAAATGATAAATGTTGGAGAAGATGTGGGAAAATTGGAACACTAATGCATTGCTGGTGGAGTTGTGAAATGATCCAACCATTCTGGAGAGCAATTTGGAACTATGCCCAAAGGGCTATAAAAATGGGTATACCCTTTGACCCAGCAATAGCACTTCTAGGGCTATATCCCAAAGAGATCACACAAATGGGAAAAGGACCTACATGTACAAAAATATTCATAGCAGCTCTTTTTGTGGTGGCAAAAAATTGGAAATTGAAAGGATGCCCATCAATTGGGGAATGGCTGAGCAAGTTGTGGTATATGAATGTGATGGAATACTATTGTGCTATAAGAAATGATGGACAGGCTGACTTCAGGAAAACCTGGAAAGACTTGTATGGTCTGATGCTGAGTGAAGTGAGCAGAACCAAGAGAACGTTGTACACAATAACAGCCACGTTGTGCGATGACTAATATTGATAAACTTAACCCTTCCTGGCAATACAAGGATCTAAGACATCTCCAGAGGCCTTGTGATGGAAAATGCTGTCCACATCCAAAGAAAGAACTATGGAAGCCGAATTGTTATTTTTTTTCTCTTCTGTTGAGTTTTGTTTCCTCTTTCTGATGGTTCCTCCTATTGGTTTTGATTTCTACTTACAACATCACTAATGTGAAAATACGTTTAATATGAATGTAAATGTATAGCCTGTATCAGATTGTGCACCATCTTGAGGAGGGTGGTGGGGAGGAAGGGGGAGAAAAATTTTAAACTCAAAAGCATATGGAAGTGATTATTGATAAATCAAAATAAATTAATAAAAACAAAACAAAAAACAAACAAACAAAAAAAAGATGTGTGAAAGGCAAGTGGAAATTCAAGATCAGAGGTCAGCAGAGAGATTGGGTCAGGAAAGGTACATTCAAAAATCATCAGCATAAAGATGGTAATTTAATTCATGGGAGCTGATGAGATCATCAAATGAAGTAGTATAGAGGGAGAAGAGGACCCAGGACAGAGCCCTATGGGACACCTATGGTTAGAGGATGTGGACTGGAGGAGGATCCAGTAAAGGAGGCAGAGAAGGAGCAGTCAGAGAGGGAGGAGGAGAACCAGGAAGGTGTGTGTGGTGTGTGTGTGTGTGTGTGTGTGTGTGTATGTGTGTGTGTGTGTATGTGTATGTGTGTGTGTGTGTCTGTCTGTCTGTCCTGAAAACCTAGAGAGAAGAGATATCAAGGAGGAGAGAGTGATTGACAATGTCAAAGGCTGCAGAGAGGTCAAGGAGAAGGAGGATTGACAAAAGGCCATTGGCTTTGGTAACTAAGAAATCCTTAATAACTTTGGAGAGAGCAGTTTCCGTGGAAAAGTGGTTGGTTATTAAGCCTGTTTGAAGACCACCAGGAAGAAGGAACTCATTACTTCCTGAGGCAGTTCATTATGCTTTTGGGCAGTTTAAATCATTGGCTTTTTCTTATATTGTGGGTATCTGAGTCCTCTTCCCACTTCTGAAGCTAACTCCCTGTGTGACATTCTCTGAGCCTCAGTTTCCACATCTACAAAATGAGGGGCTTTGTTTCTAAGATATCATGCTACCCTAGTCCTCTATGAACAATGAAATTACCCTTGGATGGTTTAAGGATTCTTCCCCTCCCCCAAAAGAGAGGGACTTTGGAGGAGGTGAACTTGGTCTTGAGTTTGAATGACCTTGCTGTATTCCCAGGTTGTTGGTGGTCTGTGCCCCTCCCTTCTGGAAGGTGGAATCTCAGGCTGAACTTCCCTCCAGGACTCATGGATTTGAAAGCCAGGCAGTGGGGGCCAGGGAAGTACTTTTCAGTGAAATCATCTTAAAAATAAAACAAACACAGCATACCCACACGCCACACCGGGTGAGAGCTTTTTCCACAATAAAAACTGAGCAGTAACTGAATGTTCTCAACACCCGAGACTTGCCTGAAAAGCTGGGGCCCAGAGGAGGCTGCGGAAGCCGCTGATGTCTTGTCTGTAGTCACCGGGGCCACTTAGGTGGAGGTGAGGGGGTGGGGACTAGGATGGGTGTGAAGGAAAACACCACACAGTCTCTCTAACTCCTTTGGGGTAATTTTCACTCACCCACCCTTGCCATGGCCCAAAGATTGGAGCCAAACAAGTCTATCTTCCTTCCTTCTCTCCTTCCTTCCCTTCCTTCCTTCCTTCTCTCCTTCCTTCCCTCCCTTCCTTCCCTCCCTCTTTCTTTCTTTCTTGGATTGGGAAGGGGGAAAATAGGGAAGGATCTGCTTTGGCTCAGCAAATCATTCAATCAAGTAGACATTTGTGAATTGCTTAATGTGTGCTAGGCCTGGAGATACAAAGACAGAATTGAAGCTATCCTTGTCTTTAGGGACATGTCACCTTTCTACTCAATAAACTCCATTGACTCCCTATTACTTATAAAATTATCTGTCATTTAAAGAGCTGCATACCCTGGCCCCCACTACCTTTCCTGTCTCCTTACACAGCAGTCCTCCTCTGAATACAGCTTACTATTAGCTCGTATTTCTTCATGTCTCTCCAGCCTTCCATCTCTTTAGTCTAACTATTCTGGCCCACTTTCGAGGCAGCTAGGTGTCCCAGGGGAGAGAGTGCTGAACCTGGAATCAGGAAGACCTAAGTTCAAATCTAGCTTCAGACACTTACTGGCTGTGTGACCCTGGGCAAATCACTTCTCTCTCTGCCTCAGTTTTCTCAAACTGTAAAATGGGGATAATAATAGCACCTACCTCCCAGGGCCATTGGGAGGATCAAATGAGATAAGAATCTGTAAAGTGCTTAGTACAGTGCCTGGCACATAGCAGTTGCTGTGTAAATGTTAGCTATCATTATTATTATCATTATTATCATTATTTCCTGTTTTCTCTCGTGGGTCCTGCAGTTCCCCCTCCCTGTGCCTTTGTACTGGCTGTCCTTCATGCCTAGGGTGCTCTGCCTCTGAGCTTTCCTGGCTTCCTTCGAGACTCAGCTCAAATCCAGACTTCTACAGGAGGCTTTTCCTGGTTCCCCCAACTGGTCAATGCCTCCCTCTCCTTGGCCATGTTCCGTCTACTCTGCAGGTGTCTTGTATATAGTGAGACAGACAGAAAGCTAGCTGGATGGCAGATAGATATCTGCATGTTGTTTGCCCCATTAGACTATGAACCCCTCAAAGACGGGTACTGGTTCTGCCTTTCTTTGTAGCTCTCATCCTTGGCACAAT
The DNA here is from genome assembly GCF_900497805.2 of Vombatus ursinus. Taxonomy (NCBI): domain Eukaryota; kingdom Metazoa; phylum Chordata; class Mammalia; order Diprotodontia; family Vombatidae; genus Vombatus; species Vombatus ursinus. The sequence continues at coordinate 6,199,288 of NW_020949772.1, forward strand.
CCCTTGCAATAGTAGAGGCTCAATAAATACTTGGTGACAGATTCTTTTCTTTCTGGGCGTATCCTAAAGCTGAAACAAAAGGTTTGTTAAAGCACTTTGTGAATCTTCCGGCACCAGACGTAATTGTAAAAACTGCTATCTAGCTATTTCCTCTCCTCTCAAATAAAGAGTTTGGAGGCAGTTGGCACCAAAGTCTCTCTTAGCTCTGGCCTTCTCTAACTCTGAGGTCCTATTTAAAGATGTCATGGGGGAGGAGAAGGGTGAAGTTGAACTTGGCTTTGATTTCTCCCATTGGCTAATTGCTTTTGCCACCTGTGTGGTCCAATCAGTCAGTTGATATTTATTAAGCTCCTACCATGTGCCAGGCACTGTGCTAACACTGGTGATACAAAAAGAGGCAAAAGACAGCCCCAGGCCTCAAGGAGCTGACTTTCTGAAGGAGGACATACAAACATATACAAAACAAACTCTATATGGGATAAGTAAGAAATAATTAACAGAAGGAAGGCATGGCATAAGGAGGGGCTGGGAAAGATTTCCTCTGGAAGGTGGGATTTTAGTTGGGCTTTAAAGAAAGCCAGGGAGGTCAGTAGGCAGAGTGGAGGAGGGAGGGCATTCCAGGTATGCCAGACAGCCAGAGTGAATGCCTGAAGCCAAGTCTAGCTTAAAGAAACCTATGGATGGAGGGTTGAATGACCTAGACTCATTTTGTGACTCATTCTAAGTTACCCTCTGGGTGCCCCAATTTCCCGCTCCATAAAATGGGACTTGTGAGCCCTGCCCTGTTCCTGTTGGAGTCTGTGGGAGCCCTGCTGAATGCTTTGGAGCCCAGTGGAAGATAAGCACCTTATAAACTGGTGGAAGCCAGTCTTATTTACAATTTTCTCTAATGGCCTTGACAACCTTTTACAAAAAACCTTCGGCCAAGGCACGCAAAGTGGGTGGTCATTTGGCAACCACACAAGAGGTCAGTATCAAGGGTCTGCCTGAGCTAGAGCTGAGAAAAGGTCTCAAGTGAGGGGTGGAGCCTGAATTGTGCTTGGAAGGGAGTGAGAGAGTCTATCTGCCAGAGCTGGGGAAGGAGTCCATCTAGGCATGGGTGACTACTTTGTACTAAGGTGTGGAGGTGGGAGGTAGAAGGGTTGCACTTATCTGGCCAGTTCCTTTAGAAGGGAGAATGGATGAAGGAAAGTAATATGAAATCAGTCTGGAGAGGCAGCTAAGATAGGAACTTCTCGGGATCAGAGGCTTTGTTTTCCTGTTTCTCCAGCATCTAGAACAATTCCTGGAACACAGTAAACATTTAATAAATGCTTATTGACTTGAGCTGTTGCTCATATCACAGAGATGGCATTAATATTGCACCTAGGTATACCATAGCTTTTAACCTCAGAGGAGAGGTGGGGAAAGGCCTGTTAAATTGTGGTGGAGTTAGTCAAGTTGGTTTTGTTTTTAAGGAAAAAGTCAAACCTGGTTTCAGGTGCTCCCCTTGAAACATTTCACCAAAGTGTTTAAAACGTACCAATCCCTGGCACACTCAGCGACCTGAGTGATGACTTTCCATCTGACTCACCAATGTCAGAAAGCTGACACAGCTTTCCATGTTACTGCTGATATGCGATGGCAATGAAGCTGAAGTGGGCTCCCATTAAGAAAATGGTTACTTTAGAGAAAAAAAATCCTACTGGAATTGTTCTTTGGGGTCCCCGGTTTTGAATAGTTTTGAGACAAAAGAACTGGGTTCAGATTCCAACAGTGTTTCTTACTACCTGTGTTAACTGTGGGCAAAAATGTTAATGCAAGAAGGAGTCTGGATGGCTCGAGCTGGAGTCAGAAGCATTTCTGTGTTGCAGTGGAAGTGGTATCGTCTTTGGAATCTTACCTCTAATGCTGCCTGTGAAACCTGAGCCAAGTCACTTTATATCCCTGGGCCTCAGTTTCCTCATCTGTGAAATGAGGTGACTGAAGAGAGGTCATGTTCTCAAGATAGAAAAGAACACAGATGCTTCTTCTTCTTCTTCTTCCTCCTCCTCTTTTTTTTCTTCCTGTCTTCCTCCTTCCTTCTTTCTTCTTTTTCCTTCTTTCTTTCTCCTTCTTCTTTTTTCTTCCTTCTTCTTCTCCTCTTCCTCCTCCTTCTTTTTCTGTAACCCACTTATTGACCCCTAAAAAGTCAGTGGAGTTAGCACTGAACCCAAACTAGCACTGTGTAATCAGAACTTCATGGAGTTCTATAGTCAAATAGATGAAGACAGTGTCATGGAAAGATTGCTGGACTCGTAACCAGAAAACCCAGGTTCAAATCCTGGCTCAGTGTGGCCACTTGAGTAAGTCACTTAACCTGCTTTAGTTTCCTCAACTGTAAAATGAGGGTGTTGAACCAGACAACCTCTTTCTCGACCTAGATCTCTGATTCCAAAAGAACCATAGGATTGACTGTGTCAGAATCTGATGTAGTTGTATCCTGTTTAGAAGGGAAAAGGACCTCTTAGTTCTATTCTGAAGATGAGAAAACTGATGCCCGGAAAGGATAGGAGACTTGGTCAAGATCTTACTGGTACTAAGTTGTAGCCCCAGGATTTGAACCCATGTCCCCTAACTCTAAGTCCCATGCTCCTTCCCTTATATCCTGTGCCTTTCATTAAAGGTATATTAGAGCTAGATGCATAGAGGTCTGTTCCTAGTTGTTTTGGAGAGCTGCCCCTGAACCATATCTTCATTTCACAGGAACTTGCGTCTTTTGCCTTTCTTTGTATTCCCATTGCTTAGCACATTACGTGCCCGGCACGTAATAGGTGCTTGATAAATGTTTATTGATCGAAAATTGTCTATCTCTTCTCAAGTTCCCAGTGATCCATCTTCTTTATTTTTTCAAATTAAAGCGACTTCTGACTAATTTTCTTCCAGGGATTCCCCAACATCCCCCTGAGATAATTAGAGACATCTCGAGTTGTCACCAAACCAGGGCTAGGGCTCATCAAGTTAAGAGGTTCCTTCTAGAGCTCTTGAGCTTCCCAAAGAGGACATGCTTGATAATAAACAGTAAGCTCGAGCTGTCATCATTGATGATAAGAACATGGGGTCACAGGAGTGGGGCTCCATATGGCTCAGTCACCTGACTATCTGTCACTGGTGTGTGGAAGGAAGAGTGAATGGGGGCACAGCTCACTTCTGTATCAGCCGGGGGGGATGGCTTGCCTGACTTTCTAGAGCATAGAGAGTGAGCCAAGGGATGGATTTTTGAGTGATGCTGGTCCCTGGAGCTAAGACTTGATGTTGGTGCTAAGTCACAGTGTTTCTGGAAGGGACATGTGTTTGACAATCCTTACCGCATCCAGTAGCCAGATGGTCTAAACAACCAATCAGTGGTGCGGTATGTAAATATTTTCAATCATTACCATGGCGCCGTTGTGTTGACATAAAAGTGGATGAAGTATAACTTGGGGGATGTCGCCTGCTCTCACTGCTGGGGCCTGGGCCAAGCTGGACACCCAAGCCCTGCCCGACGTGAGCTCTCTGGATGCAGGAGAGAGAGCCTTTGGGGTAAGTTACATTCTCAGGCTTGTTTTTCTTTGCCTGGCCCTATTAGCTGGGGTTCTTCTAGTGACTAGTCTTTTGGCCACTTCCTTTCATGCAAAAGAGCAAGCCCTTCGTCACCCTCCTTTTTCTACCCACCTGTAGTTTTTCCATTTTGACCTTTTTTACTGTGACCGAGAAAATAAAGAAGTTTCTACAGACAGGAAGACTGAGGTTGACTTATGATTATGGCTCTGGTGGTTACTTGCATCTGTCTTACCTTCTCATCCCAGTTAAGGACCAGCCCTTTTCTGTCTCCTCTTCCCTCCCTACACTCTCCGCCTGGGCAGGCTCGTAACTTGGACTAGCACCTCTCTACAGACAATTCCTGAATCTGTATTTCCAGCTCTGACCTCAAGACCTGCATCTCTGCCCTGTCAACTGACCGGGATGTTCCACCTCTTTCCATTTACTAGTGTTCCTTTCTTCTTAAAACTCCTTTGGATGACTTTGTCTTTACTTTATATATATTTATGTTTGCTTACCAGGTCGTCCCTCCCTCAGTGAACTCCAATGGCTCCCTATTACTTCCAGGAACAAATACAGAATCCTCTCATTTAAAACTCTACAAAACTTGGCATCTTCCAGACCCATCTCCAGATCTTCTTCCATCCTGCTTTCCTCCACATACGCTTCGATCCAGATATGATGTCCTACTTTTGATTCCTGGAATGAAATGCTTCATTTCTCATCTCCAGGCCTTTGCATGGGACTGTCCCCCATTTCTGGAATGTGTCCTCTCTGAGACTGACTTCTGTCTCCTCTGTACATGCCTTATATGTTCATGGTTATTTACACATTGTCTCTTCCATTAGAATGCACACCCCATGAGGGAGGGTACTGTTACTGCCCTGTTTTGCATCCCTAGCATTTAGCATGGTGACTGGCACATAGTAGATGCTTAATAAAGAATGAGTGATTGTTGACTGACTTGTGTACGTGTTGTACATATCCCCCCAGTAAGCTTCCTGAGGGCAGGGACATCTCATGTTTATCTTCGTATCCTGAGCACTTGGCCCAGTACCCATCACACACTAAGTGCTTAATAAATGCATCTTGAGTGGCTATATGGAAATATGTTTTGCATGACTTCATGTGTATAATCAATATCGTATTGTGTACCTTCTCAAGGGGTGAGAGAGGGGTGGGAAGGAGGGAGAGAATTTGGAGCTCAATTTTAAAAAATGAATGTTAAAATGTTTTAAATGTACAATTGGGAAATGTTTAACAAAATAAATAAAAGTATATTAAAATGTGTGTTGATTGATTGACTTTAGTCAGTTGTTTATGGGGGCATCTCCATCTGGATATCCCACTAACACCTCAAATGCTGTTGCTCCAAACTGGGCTCATGATCCCCGCCCCACCCCCACCTTCCTCCTCTTCATTTTGCTATTTCTCAGAAGCAGCACATTCACCATGTCTCCTGTGCCTGAAACTTGAGTGTTACATGCTGCTTTTCCCTCTTCCTCTCCTCGCCTTTCCAAGCTGTCACCACTTCCTTGTGATTCTGTCTCTGGATCGTCTTTCACACTCATTCCTCTCCTTTGTTCCTCCTGCTCCGTCCTAGAGCAGGCCTCCCATCACCACCTGCCCGGACTAATGCCATGTCGGCCTTATCACACCTACATATTTAGGTCTTACTGCTTCTACTCTGTCCCCTTCTAAACTCTCCTTGAGTTTCGCCCCTGCCAGACTCCTCTTCCTTCCAGCTCACATCTTGCCCCTGCCCAGAAATCAGACATGGCTTGTTATTCTTGGTTCCTTTAAAGCTCAGCTCAAATGCTGCTGCTTCCATGAAGTCTTTTGGGATTCCACCCTGCTTCCCTCCCTTCCCCAACCTATTAGTGTCTCCTTTTAGATATTTCCTTATATTTGTTTTCTCTCGACTTCTATGTGTGTCTGTTGGCAACCTCAATAGAATACAGACTCCTCGAAGAAACCATCTCTTTAATTTTTGTTTTTGTATTTTTGATCTCTAGTATGATGCCTGGAACATAGTAGGTACCTAATGGCAGAGGGGAGGAATAAGCATTTACTAATTGCCAGGCACTGTGCTAAGTGCTTTCTGCAAATATCTTCTCATTTGATCATCACAACAACCTTGGAAGGTAGTTGCTATTATTATGCCCATTTTTCAGTTGAGGAAACTGAGGTAAATGACTTGTCCAGAATTACACAACTGTCTGAGGCAGGATTTGAACTCAGGTCTTCCTGACTCCAGGCCCAGCACTCTATCCAATTAATAGATATCTGTTGATTGATCGACTCCTTGCCTGCTGAGTAAAGTTGACACTTTCTTGCCTGCCATGTAAGACTCTACATCATCTGTTAGTACCTGAGCTTTCCAAACATTTCCCACATTATCTTCCATGTAATCTAGGATCAGGCCATGGCTCTCTGTTCTTTGTTCTCTCAAAGGCTTTTCCCTGTGTCTGAAATGATCTCTCCCCTGTCTCTCTCCACCTCTCCCATTCCTTTGCATGCTGTTAGGTCCTTCCCTGCTCTGGCATTCCAAGCTTTTTCTAGTTTAATTGAGAGGTAATTGACTGGATTTACAGGTGGCCCAGCCTGTCTGCTAATCTACCAGCAGCAGTACAGCCTCTCAGAGTGGGAGAGGATGGGGGTGGGGCACAGACCTGCCCAGGACCTAGAGTCCCCTCAGCTCATGCTTCTACATGAAGAGCTCTCCCCAGTCCTCTTGTTCTGCTCCTCAAACCTCATCAGGTGCTTGTCTTGCACTTCTCTGATATCCTTAGCTTGTAATGTTTTCTGCCACCTTTGCTGGGATAATATTCCCCACTACACTGTAAGCTTTAGGAGGGAAGGGGCCGTGTCTTATTCAAAGGGCATTACCTTTCTTAGTACCTGATGCAGTGCTGTGCACACAAGAGGCATTTACTAAATATTTTTGGTTGATCTGTCAACAAGCATTTATTAAGCTGCTACTATGTGCTGGGGCATATCAAAAAAGCAATTCTTGTGTGAATGAATGAATGAATAAATGAATGAATGGATAAAATTTGGAATGGGAAGAGAAAACTTTGGTGACATAATTATTTGTCATAATAATTAATTGTTTCTTATTTTTACCATCAGACTACAATCTCTAGGAGGACAAGAAATGAGACTTATTTGTATCTTTGTATCTCTCATACCATTTATAATAATAACTTACAGTTATATAGCACTTTCCCCTCAATAACTCTTAAAGATAAGTACTTTTTAGAATGGTATTTAGAATGGTATTTTAGAATAAGTATTTAGAATGGTATCTTTTTTTTATTATTACGTTCTCTGCATTTCTAAATATATGCCTTTCCCATCCCTTACCTGGTGAGCCATTCCTTGCACCAAAAAATAAAAAAGAGCAGGTCAGCAAAATTAACCAAGACATCAATAGATTCTTACAATATATGCAATGCCTTATACCCATAGACCTCCACCTCTTCAGAGAAGGGAAGGAAGTGCATTTTCCATCTTTACTAGAGTTAGACTTACTCATTCTGATTATAGAACATCATTATCATTTTTATTAATATTATTAGCTCTTTCCAATTACATTGTCATCATTTTGTATATTGTTTTCCTGGTTCTAATCCCTTCATTCTACATTAGTTCATATAAGTCTTCCTGGGCTTCTCTGAATTCATCATATTTGTTTTTTTCTATTGAAATGCAAGTTACTTGATACTAGGGATTGTTCATTCTTTGTATCCTCTGTGCTTAGCACTTAGTAGGTGCTTAGTAAATGCTTGCCTACCACTGCTAGGTCTATATACCAAAGATAAAAAAAGGGGTGGGGGGAGGACCTATTTGTACAAAAATATAGGAGCTCTTTTTGTGGTGGCTAAGAATTGGAAATCAAAGGGATGTCCATCAGTTGGGGAATGGCTAAATAAGCTGTGACATAAGATTGTAATGGAATATTAATATGCTATAAGAAATAACAAGCAGGACAATTTCAGAAAAAACCTGGAAAGACTCACATGAACTGATGCGTAGTGAAGTGAACAGAACCAGAATAACGTTGTATACTGCAACAGCAATCTTGTTCGATGAAGAACTGTGAATAAGTTAGTTATTCTCAGCAATACAATGATCCCAAACAATCCCAAAGGACTAATGATGAAGCATACTGTCCGCCTCCAGAAAAAGAACTGATATTAATTGAATATGGACGGAAGCATGCTATTTTTCACTTTCTTTTTTCTTTTATTCGAGTCTTCTTGTACAAAATGACTAATATGAAAATGTTTTACATAATTGCACATGTATAACCTAAAGAATTTAATTGAATTTATCTAAATTTAATTAAATTTATCAACTACAAAAAAATGCTTACTGATTGATTCTTATGGCACCTTAGTATTCTATTACATTTGCGTGGTAGTGGTGTATTACTATTCCCCTTTTAAAGATGAGGAAACAGGCTCGGAAGGTTAAGTGATTTTCTCGTGGACACACAGCTAATGAGTGTCAGAGCTGGAAATGGAACCCAGGTCTTCCTGGCTCTTACTCTACCATGCTGACTCCTACACAGAAAGCACTAAATAAATATTAGATAATTGATTGAATGAATGAATAAGAAAAAAAGCCCAAGATTTCCCTCCAAGTCACCTGGAACTAGAATCATTCTGATCACATACATTGTGTTGCTCATCCATGGGTCCTCCTTTTGGCCCAGAGTGGAACGATCTCCATTTCCTCCCCTCTTTCTGCAGCTGGGCAGAATTGGGGAAGTTTGTTTGGCTTGCTACTGTTGTTCTTTCTATTTACATTGTTGCAGTTCATGTGTTACTTTCTTGGTTCTATTAATTTCACTTTGTATCAGATTATGAACCACGCTTCTCTGTGGCGATCCTTTACATTGTTTCTTAGCACATAGTTAGATTCCATTATATTCATGTACCTTAATGTTTAGCCATTCATTCCTCAGTCCATGGGCATCTACTTGGTTTTCACTTCTTTTGGATTATAAAAATGCTGTCATAAGTATTTTTATATATCGAACCCCCAGATTTTTCAGAGTAAATTATCATGCGGGCCTCTCCCATTTTGTACACATATACCTTTAATTTTTTTGAACCACAAAATAGGCCTTTCCATTTATCCCTTATTCAGCTCTGCCCATCATTCTAACCTGTTGAAATCCGTTTGGGTCCTGATTCTCTTCCAATGTGTTAGTTTTGGGTTATCTACTCATGTGATCAGCATGCTCCCCTCAGTGGCTTTACATTAGACTGTAAAGTGCCTTGAGGGCAGGCACTGTCTTTTGCCTCTTTTTTTTAAAAAAAATCAATTTATTTTGATTTATCAACAATCACTTCCATAAGCTTTTGAGTTTTTGATTTTTCTCCCCTTCCCTCCCCACCTCCTTACCCAAGATGGTGAGCAATCTCATATAGGCTATACATATATATTCTTATTAAAGATATTTTTACATTAGTGATGTTGTAAGTAAGAATTAGAACCAACAGGAGGACTTTTGCCTCTTTATGTATCTCCAGAGCTTACACAGTGCCTAGAGCACAGTAGGTGCTTAATACATGTTTACTGGTTGCTTGATTGTTCTTAAGCCATTGATAAAAATCTCAAGCTATAGTTTTCTCTGGAGGTGGCATTGACTTTGTATCAGACCTTTGGGAGGAACTTGAGGACAAACATGCCATTCTGAACTTTGGCAGAGAAAACTTTTACATTTTGTTAGTGTTTGTGTTACTGTTTCTCTGTTAAGCCTAATCGGGAATTAAGTTCTTGGTCACTGTGAACTTAGCTGAACACATCATCCTTCAGGACCCCGGTGTCCTAGGACATTGATTTCCTTTTGGGATACGTGAGCCCAGGGGCACAGTCAGGGGGTGTTTTTCAGGGCCTGCTGCTGTATTTTGTAACTTTGTCCCAATGTTTTAAGGAGGAAAAAAAAGAAAAGTAAAAATAGCCCAGCAGTTCTGGGAAACAATGCCAATGGGAGAACCCATGGGGACAGAAGCAGAAATAGAAGTGACTTCGTTCAGATTCCTTGGAATTCTGGGGGGCTGAGGAGCCCCTAGGCCCACTCTGGCTAGGTGGCTAGATGTCCAAGCCCCCAGTCATCTGGAATCATTTTGGGAAAGACCTGAGGAAACTTAGGTCTTGTTATCTCTGCATCGCTCCTGCTGAGTCACAGCCCCAGTTGAAAAAAAAATTGTTGTAGCTGAGGCCAAGAGCTGCCTTAGCTAGAGGAGCAGAGTTTGAGCCGCACCAGAGCTGGGTTCAAATCCTGCCTTTGGCACTATGGTTGCTTTTTGGGGGGGAGGGGTTGTCAAGAAAAAGTAATCCCCCAAAATGTTTAAAGACAAAAAGTTTATCTTTCCAAAAACTTACCTTGTGGTTATTGGTGATTTTTTTTTGCACGCGTGTAATAATAATAGACTTTCTCCTCATTATATAATCTGTTATTCTGTATACCAGACCTTGGTAACTTGTCAAAAGTTTTTAGAACCCAGCTGTGTCGACTCCCAGCAACAGAGAGCTGCTGCCTCTCCCTCATAGTAAGGATTAGTCACTCTGTACTTAGCTAAATTTAACTTTTTCTCATCCAAATGATATTTCTGTGGGGTTAGGTCTTTACATAACGTTACCAACTGCCTTATGCTGAGAATTTCTCCACTTTTTGCCAGATTCTGTAGGGCTAGGGGAGAGGGTGTGTATGTGTGTGTGTGTGTGTATGTGTGCGTGTGCACGCATGTGTGTGCGCGTGCATATGTGTGTGCATGTGTGTTGTGCACCTGCATTTTGTATAAGTGTGTGCATGTGTGTGTATATGTGCATGCATGTGTGCATGTGTGTGCGTGTGTGTGTATATGTGCATGTGTAAGTGTGTGTGTGTGTGTGGACTGTTCCATGCCTGAATGAATCAGTCCCTATTCCTCTCATCTTCCTCCTCTACTTGCTCCCCTCTGCTCCTCATCCTTTTATCACTGTATCCAGAGTGAGAAAAGTCACTTCCTGCAGCCTCCTAATGGTCCTCACTAATGCACAGGGCGAGGCTTCCCTGTTCATCCCGAGGCCTCTTATCTCCCATCTCTAAGGGTTATTCTTGCCCCCTTTGGTGCCCTTCTGGGCTTCTGAAAGGAAAGCTGAGGTTAAAAGCAGAGAGGTTAGTGAGAAAATGAAGAGATGAAAAGAAAAAAGGAATGAAGAAAGAATGAATAGAAGAGGTGAGAGAAGAAGGCCAAGTAACCTCTCCTGCCCCCCCCCCCCATGCAGCCCGGTCAGAACCTAGTCCTAGCCCACTAGTCCTAGGGAGAGTAAGCTAAGAGTCTTCTTTTGTACTTCTTAGCTGACCCCCACCCCACCTACCACCCCCCCAACCCCAGAGATCCATGGACGAGACAGAGCTGCAAGGATCCCAGCCCTTAAAGAGAGAGAGAGAGCTTACCTTTTATCAGGAGGACCCAACAAATACATAGCTAAGTATATGGGACATATGTGTAAAATGAGCACATGGTCATTTAGGGGGTTAAGTGCACTAGCTGGTGGGGGAGGGGATTAGGAAATGGCTTAAATAGTAGAACTGTGAAGGAAATGAGGGGTCTTCAGAGTACACCTATCTATATCTATGTATTTAGTCTAGGGGAGGAAGAAGAGTATTCCAGGCTTGGGGGTGGGTGGGTGTGGGGGAAATGTCTGTGCAAAGGCAGAGAGGCAGGAAATTGCATTTCGTATGTGAAGAACAGCAAGAAGGGTCAGTTTGGCCAGACCAAAGTATGCCTGGAGGGGAGTGATGTATAATAATGAGCAGCTAGGTGGTACAGTGGGTAGAGCACTGGACTTGGAGTCAGGAAGACCTGAGTTCAAATCTAACCTCAGACACTGACTAACTGGGTGACTCCAGATGAGTCACTTAATCTTGATCTGCCTCAGTTTCTTCATCTCTAAAATGGGGATAGTCATAGCTTCTACCTCCAGGGTTGTTATGAGGATCAAATGAGATTACATTTGTAAAGTTCTTTGCACACCTTAAGTGCTGTATGAATATTATGATGGTGGTGGTAGTAGTGCCTAGAAAGGCTGATTGAAGCCAGGCTGTGGGTCAAAGGGCTTTAGGTACCAGAGATTGTCATATAAAATCTTGGCATCTCAATGTCTAGCATCAGATCTGGAATAAAGTAGGTATTTAATAAATGCCAAATTCCACTTGCAGGTAGTAGGCACTTAGTAAATGCTTGTTGATTGCTTGTTGCTAAGAACCTGGGACTATATAATGCTTATACCCATTTTCACCAGCCTAGGAAACTTGTTGTACCCTGATCCATCTTTTTTCTTTTTTAAAAGAAATATGTATTGATGATAACTTTTGATTTTGCATGACCTACATTTCCCAGTGTATCCTTACCCCTCTGTTTCAAAGAGCCATCCCTTCTAGTAAAAAATAAAAAGAAGAAAAAGAAACAGTCTAACAAAACTAAACCCATCAGCCAGGTCTGACACTATACGCAGTTTTCCATGCCCTTAGTCCCCCACCTCTGCAAAAAAAAGGGGGGGACAGGGAAGTTTCCCTTCCTTGGGGCCAGGCTCAGTCATTTCACTTTTCTCGTAACATCCAATTTCAATTGTTTTGTTATTGTTCTTTCTGTTCACATCATCCTCATCAGCACGTTTGCTGGTTTCTTGATTTCCCCTTCCTTCCTTTTGCATTATTTCCTATGTTTTCCCTCAGTTCTCTGAAGTCATAGTCAGTGGGCTTTGTTTTTCCATTCAGTATCACGCCTTTACGATCAGCTACCACAACTTGTTTAGTCATTCCCCAGCTGTCCATCCATCATTTCCTTCAATCCTTATGCTCTCATTTCTAGCCATTATCCCCACTCTCTTGCTTCTCTTCCATCTCTCCTTGTCTGCTGCTTCAATACATTGCTATGACTGTCCATTCTCCTTATCTGCTTTCCTGCTCCCCACAAACCGGTCCGCCCTCACTTGATCCTTTCATCTCCAATAACTGCCATCCCATAGCTTTCCTCCCTTCTACAATAGGTATCTTCATTTCCTCTTCTCTCACTCTCTAATTCTCTGCAGTCTGGTTTCCAACTTTATCATCCAATTTTCTGCCCTCGCCAGACTTTGACAACTAGCCAAATCTCTTTTTTAGCCTCTTTTCAATCTTCAGTTTTCTTGGCATCTTTGAATGAAGCCTTTGACACTGTTGATCACCCTCTTCTCTTTGATACCCTTTTGTCTCTGGGTTTCTATGATGCAAATCTTTCCTGGTTCTCCTTCTACCCCATCTTCCCAAGGGTCACATCCACTAAAGGTGGGTGTACTCCAGGGCTCTGTCTTGGACATCTTCCTCTATTTCGCTGTTTCACTTGATGATCTCCCATTGTTTTAGTTATCATCTCTTTGCTGATGATTCTCAGGTCTGCTTATCCAGCCCCGACCTCTCTCCTGATTTCCAGATTCATCACATCTTCAACTTCCTATCAGACATCTCAAAGACATGCTCAATTCAGTGTGTTCAAACCTGAATTCATTATCTTTTCCCCTAAACTATCCCCCCTTCCCAAATTCCCTATTACTGGGAACCACCATTCTCCTGGTCACATAAGCTTGAAATGGAGGTGTCATCCTCATTTCTGCTCTCTCTCATCCATCCCTCATAACCAATATATTGCCAAGTCCTATTGATTTTACCTTTGTAACATCTCTCCCATATGCCCCCTTCTCTCTGATACAGTCACCACACTGCTGCAGGCCCAGACAATTGCAGTCACCCCCTGGTTTCCCCACGTCAAGGCTTTCCTGTCTCAACTCCCCACTGCATCCATCCATCCATCTATTCACTCAGCTGTTAAATCAGTCATCCTAGCGTATGCCTCCGCCATGATACCCCGTATGAAACAAACTTCAGTGACTCTCCATGGCTTTCAGGATTAAATGTAAAATCCTCTGCTGGGCGTTTGGCAAAGTCTTTCGTGACTTGCCGCTCCTCCCTTAGCAGTATTCTTACACTTTACTCCCCTCCATGTTCTCTTAGATGCTGTGACTCTGGCCATCTCTCAACTCCAGACATTTTCTGTGCCTGTCCCATGTGCCTGGAATACTCTTCCCTCCTCATCTCTTCCCCAGGCTTCCCTGACTTCCTTCAAGTCCCAGCTAAAATCCCACCTTCTATGAGAAGCCTTTCCTGATTCCTGTAAATGCCTAGTGTTTTCTTTCTGTTGATTGGCTCCACTTTATCCTGTCTACAGCTTTGTATAGAGTTTGTTTTTGCAGGTTGTCTCCTCCATTAGACTATGAACTCCCTGGAGGCAGGGACCGGTGTTTGCCTTTCTTTGTATCCCTAGTGCTTAGCACACTGCCTGGAACATAGTAGGTACCAAATAAATCTTTATTTCCTCCCTTCTTTAAGGTATTGCAGATTAAAAAGTAAACAAAGATCTTTGCCAAGACCCTCAACAAGATTTGATTATAAGACAGTGAGACAAACTGTTGAACAGTCAGGTCATGATTTATATCTGTCCCCACAGTGAGTCTTGTCCCCTTCATAACTGGCCACCTTGGAACCTGGCCATTACTCCAGTGATGACACCAATGGTTAACAGTTTTGAGGCCCACTTTGCAGAGAAGAGCTTTCTGCTTTTGAGTTCTCTGAAAATCACACGAGACAATTGTTTTACATTTAATCTGTGCTGACAAACTCAACTGGAATGAATGATTGACAGTTTCATGTCCAGTTGTCTTTTGTGTTCTTCTCTGTATCCTGAAAGGTTTCTGTCTGCTAATGATTATTAAGTTCATAATAATAAAACCATTAAAAAATCAAATGGACTGCATAGAGAGGAAGTGAATGCCCCTCATTAAAGATCTTTTGGGGGTGTGTTGTATGGAAAATAAACAGTCTTGTGCTCCTCAGGTCCAGGCTGGACTGGATGGTCTCCAAGGCCCCTTCCAGGGCTGAGATTCTCTAACCCTCTCTGGAAATGGCCTTAGTGCCCAGTATGGCTCAGTTTTCATCCCCAGTAGAATGTTGGCTTCCTGAGGGTAAGGAAGGATAGTTGGGCATTTTGTCTTTGTCTCTAACACCTAGCATGTACTGTTGTGTCATTTCAGTCATGTCTGACTATTTATGACCCCTTTGGGGTTTTCTTGGCAGAGGTACTTGAGTGGTTTGCCATTTCCTTCCATCTCATTTTACAGATCAGGAAACTGAGGCAAACAGGGTTAAGTGACTTGTCCAGGGTGTCACACAGCTAAGAAGTATCTGAGGCCAGATTTAAACTCAGGTCTTCCTGACTCCAGGCCTGGCACTCTATCCACTGCCACCTAGCTATGCCTAACACCGGACATAGCGCCTGGTTTATCAGAGGCTGGAAGGGACCTTACCCCTTAACACGCAGATGAGAAACCCCTTAACATGCAGATGAGAAATCTGAGGCATAGAGAAGTTAGGTGACTTACCTAGGGCAACCCAGATTTTTCTGCCTCCAAGCCCAGCCTTTTCACCAGTGAATGCAGTACAGATGTTAATGAATCCTTATTGAATTGAATCAAACATGCTACCTCCCAGTTTGCTTGCCCACCTTCTGTAATTCACTTATCTCTGAATGACATTTGACTGTTCCCAAAATGAAACCTACCCCATGGGAAACATTTCAGAAAATGCTTTGAAAGCAGTTCCTGAGGGGGAAAAAAAAACTGAGCGTCAGTGAGGTGTGTGTGTGTGAGTGTGCACGCGCGCAACCTCTCAAGGAGATTGCCTTGGAGGGGATCCTTCCCAAGGCTTGTACATATAGAGCTCAAGGGGGCCTTTGGGATCATCTCATCTTACTCATTTGTCATTTTACCCATGGGGGAAACTGGGGCTAGGAGGTCACATGACTTGCCCAAGGTCACACAAGTAGTAAGTAGCAAAGCCAGGATTTGAACCCAGGACCTCTGACTCCAAACCCAGGGTTTGTTTCAACACCTCTTTTTTTGAATGTTCCACATGAGTTGTGATGTTTGTTAAATCAGTCACTTTCCTTTAGTCACTCATCAAACTGGCTTAAGTTGTTAGTTAGTTTTTCCTGTAGCTTTTGCGTGGTTGATATGAGTCAACGGTACGAACCTGCTTTGCACAGCCTGCCAGTGTCTAAGGCTGTATTCAGGGTGGGCATGTCACATCAGGAGTATTTGGGTCTGTTCTGGGCGCCATGGTCGAGGGATGGCCAGACCCGGAGGCTGTGCCCCTGAATGTGAGGATGTTTGGCCTGGAAAACAGGGGGCCCTGCTGGCTGTCCTCAAGGATCCCAGGGCCATGGTGTGGAGGATTAGATCACTCTGCTGGGCCCCTGTTGCTGGAGGGTGCAAAGGGGCAGATTTCACTTTGGTGTTCCAGTCTTGTTAGGCCTTCTTCTTTTACTCTGTGTACTCTGCGGTTGCTGTTCTTTGTATGTGACTTTCCATGTGCCTTTCACGGGCTGTCCTCCATGCCTGGAATGCTCTCCCATCTCCTCTCAGCCGCCTCCTGGTTTCCTTCAAAAAGTGGCTCAGGTCCTACCTTGCTCAAGAAGCCAACCCTCACACCCCGGGTCCTTCCCTCTGATATCACTTCCGTTTCATCCCGTCTGCTTTTTGTATGAAGTTAGCTGTCTGTGTGTTCTCTCCCCTCCTTAGACTACGAGCTCCTGGAGAGCTTTGTTTCCCCAGAGCTTTCTATCCACTGGGTCACCTAGCTGCCCCCAGCACTGGGCACAGGGCCTGGTTTATCAGAGCCTGGAAGGGGCCTTCGAGGTCATTGAGTCCAACCCCCTTAACGTGTGGATGAGAAAACTAAGGCATAGAGTAGTTAGGTGACTTAGCTTTGTATCTTTGTATCCCAAGAGCTTAGCCCGTTGCCCAGTATTGGTTATTTTGTTCAGTCATGTCTGACTCTTCATTACCCCTGTGGATGCCAGTATTGCCCATGCATGGGGTTTTCTTGGCAAAGATACTAGAATGGTTTGGTATTTCCTTCTCTAGTGGGTTAAGGCAAACAGGGTTAAATGACTTGCTCAGGGTCACACAGGTAGTAAGTGTCTGAGGTCAAATTTGAACTCAAGTCTTCCTGATTCCAGACCCAGTGCTCTATCTGCCGAGCCACCTAGCTGCCTACCCAGCACATAGTATGTGCTTAATAAGTGTGTGTTGATTGGCTTGATATCAGGGAAAACATTCTCTCAGTGAAAAGAATGAACTGTTCTGAGAGGTGGTGAGCTCCCCCATCGAGATACTGGAGTTCTTTCAGCCCACCTTGAGAAAGACCCCTTTGTTGAATGTGATGGGGAGTGAGGAGACTTGTTCAATTCTGGGTTGTTCTTGAGCCCCTGAGGCTCCTTTCAGCTCAGAGATCCCATGACTAGTTTATCTTCCTCCTCTGAACTCCTACTCTCGTGACTCTGTCTCTACCCTTCATTTGGCAATCTCTCCTGCATTGGTGACATCTCTCCCATTATTGTTAGGAACTGGTATTTATTTAAACCTCATTCGATGTCAGTCTCCTTTCACCTGTTTGCCTTTGGTTGATCTCCCACACTGGCACTGCAGGCTCCCAGAGGGGGAGGGCCCCGGGTTTCTGCCTTCTCCTAACTTCCAAGGCTTTAGCCCAACACAGTAGGTGCTATCGCAGGTCAATCTGCCTGCCTTCTAAGAAAGATGCACACTCCCTCCCGTTCCAAATACTGTGATTCTATGACCTCTCCCCGAAGAACTCTACCCAGAAGCTGCTAGGTTATTCAGGTTCCTATCTGATTTTTGGATACAGGCACCCAAAGAGGCTTTTTGTGTAACTGCCCAAAATAAAGAAGCAAATGAGCATGTTGGCTGAATCCCCTTGCATGGCCCATGCCAACCAGGAGGTGTTCCAAGTGGTGTTCACAGGAGAGGAGGAGGCGGTGTCAGGGACAAGAGAGTAGGGGAGGGAAGGGGTGGAGGATGGTGGTCTCTGGTGGCAACAGGAGCTGTTTTGGAGAATACTAATGAGCCATAACAATAACGGGCTTTCTCCAGCCCTTTAAAGTTTTCAAAAGGTTTAACAGGCTTTCTTTACACGAGCCTCTCAAAAGCCCTGTGAGGTAAGCACTTAGATACAGGGGTGGGGAACCTGTGGGCCTTGAGGCTACACGTGGCCTTCTAGGTCCTCAAGGGCAGCCCTTTGACTGAATCCAAACTTCACAGAACAAGTCCCTTTCATAAAAGAATTTGTTCTGTAAAACTTGGACTCAATCAAAAGGCGGAACCCGAGGACCTAGAAGGCCACATGAGGGCTCGAAGCCCCAGATTTCTCACCCCTGGCTTAGTGGCTGGAGTGCTGGGCCTCAGGCATTTGGACAGAGTAGTAGCTGAAGGGCTTAACTTGGAGTCAGAAAACCTTAATTTTTAATCTTACCTCTGATACTGACTATATCTGTGTGACCTTAAGCAAATCACTGGATTTCTCTCAGCCTCAGTTTCCTCATCTGTAAAATGGAGATAGCATCTTCCTCACAGGATTATTGTGAGGCTCAAATAAAGTTTCATGTGTGACACACACACACACACACACACACACACACATACACTCACACACTAGAGTACTTTGTGAATCTTTAGAAGACTATATAAATGCCAGCTAGCTGTTATTATTTCCTCATTTGTAAAATGGGGGCAGGGGGTATATCTGCTTCAAGAGAGACATATGGGGGTCTATTGATTTCCCACTCAAACTCACAGAAGGTAGTGTGCCATAATAGGTAGAGTGCTGGGCCTCAGTTTCCTTATCTGTAAAATAAGGGAGTTGGACCCCATGGCCTCCAAGGCCCCTTCCAGTTCTAAACTGATGACTCCATGATCTGATAATGCTGACTTCTTTTACACCTTATTTCTCTGTTTTCTCTCTAGGATGTCAGCATATGTGTGCCAAACCATCCAACCTTCACTGCAGCCAGAGGCTTGTCCTCATCTTTTGCTCATGAGTGACAGGGGTGACATTGCAGGTGGGCGGTCCAGGTAAGGACTTTTGGGAAAGTAAGGGGGAGGGGCCTTTAAAGTTGCACCCCTGGGGCTAAAAGGGGCTCTGAGGATCTCTGGGCTGGCTGGGCTTCAGAGTGGGGGGGGCACTGTTTTTTGTTCCCTTCCCCCCTTCACCTGAAGTCTATCTTGGTCCTGAGGCAGGCCGGTCACAGAGTGGATTATAGTTATTGTGAATTCGCTTCTCCTAGACATTGACTTCCCCTTTCTAAATAGGTGGGCATGTGATTTTTTGTCTTTGACTACCTTGTGTGAAGAGACCTTCTCCCCACCCTTCCCCCTCAGGGTTCTGCAGGGCCCTGATATTAGTCAATCTTTTGATGTGTGGGAGAGTCAGAGGCCCACTGAGGTCATTGGGATATTCCTCAGACTGTTTGATCTTGTTCCTCAGCCCATACTTCTCTCTTTACACACACACACACACACACATGCACACACACACACACACACACACACACACACACACCTTCCAACTAGCTAAGCCAACAGCTTTCAATTTGAAGATTAATGGGTCTGAAATCAGAACCCGGGATTGTCTCCTCCCCCTCCCCCTCCTCAAGCACAGGCAGACATTTCGTTCTAGGATATAATA
Organism: Vombatus ursinus; assembly: GCF_900497805.2. Taxonomy (NCBI): domain Eukaryota; kingdom Metazoa; phylum Chordata; class Mammalia; order Diprotodontia; family Vombatidae; genus Vombatus; species Vombatus ursinus. Next base: position 6,218,462 of record NW_020949772.1, read on the forward strand.
ATATGTTGTGTTTGTGCCTTCCTTGGTCCTTAACTTGGCTCCTCTCATGTTCATGATTTCAGCGGCTCTTTATGGGGAATGATCATACCCATTGTATAGATGGGGATACTGAGGGGCTGAGAGGGGAATCCACAAAGTCTGTTTTTAAGATCATAGATTTAAAACAAAGCTAGAGAGAAAGTAGATTTTTGTAAATTAATAATTAAATTAAACCAAAAAGAAAATTAGATTAGGACCCGGGTCTTCTGACACCCCAGTTTGGGGACTCAGGATGCCTTAGTCATAAAGAAGGGGGGAAGTGGCTGACTTTTCAGAGGCTTTTAGCTTTTTTTTTGATGGGAAACTCCCCACAAGTCTCAGTGATAGGTCCTTGACTTCCCGTCTTGGAAACAAACATTTTTTCTCATCCCTGGATCTTAAGGAGGAAAAATAAAACTCTTGAGACAAAAGAGAACAGTTTTCCTTTTTCAAGCTGAGTTTTCTTCCAACTGTGAGACCCCATGATCCTGTGAAAATATGATGGAGTCTCTGTTTCCTTCCCTAGATGCTGATTGTGCCTTTCCATCACATCCCTCACAGAATCTGGGCTTTGCCTCTCTCCTGGCCTCTGGTCTAGCTTTCCTCTCCTCCACACCACTGCCTCCACAGAATGTAATGGTAATATAATTAAGATTAGCAATGATTATTATTTACAAGACAAATACACAAATATTGGTGTAGCACCTCCTCTGGGACCACATCCCCAACCCACAGTCACAGGCTGCATTTGGAGGGGGTGATTGGTGTCTTGAGATTCAAAGGGTATATTCCATGGGCTCACACTCCTAAAACTTGAGATCATGAGCCCTCACCAGTGAGTTTTCTTTAATAGTCAGCAAATAGACCCAAAGTAAAAGTATTTATTAAGATTGCATAGCAAAATCCTGGGGCACACACTCCTTAGTTTCAATGGGAAGAGTACACATTGAGGTAACATTGTATATATAGAGGAAACATGTGTCTAAGGCAACGCGTGCCTCAGGTACTGCAGAGTTCTCATGCTCCTCTATTCCTGGTCCCCTTGCTGTTTCTACCTGGAAACAGTGTAATTGCTGTGGGGGTTGCTCAGCAGAGCTCCTTGAGCCTAATTCTCTCTCAAGCTCAGGTTCCAACGACCAGGTATATTTCTCCCTTCAATCCACAGTTGACTCTCTTCTCTGCTGCCAGGGGTCATGCTCCTTGAAGCTGTTTCCTGCCTCCAACTCTCCTTGGATTACTGCAAGAACTCACGGCCCAGGGGGAGAGATGCAGAAAGACTTTCTGCCTCATTGTCCTCTGGTAGAGGCAAGGAGGTTACACTGTCTATAAAACTCCCTACATCAAACTCTTGTTTTTTAACTGTCTCCAGGGATTGGCAGGCTTAGTTTTTTGTTTTTACTTTCCCCCCGATAAACAAGCATGTATTAACTCTCCTTCCTGCCTCCCCCAATGAAAAAAATAAGCAGAACAAAACCCTTGTAACAGCTATTTGTAATCAAGCAGAAACTAATTCCTGCATTGACTATGTCCAGAAATGTATGTCTCATTTCTCGTCTCAAGCTGATCACCTCTCTGTTGATCAGTCAATCAATCAACATGCCTGCTGTATGCACTGAGCCACATGCAGTGGCTGAATGGAGGATGGATTGGAGTGGGGACAGACTTGAGGCAGGCAGACCCACCTATACCTATTGCTATAGTCCAGGAGTGAGGTGATAAGGGCCTGCACCAGAGTGATGGAAATGTGAGAAGAGGGAAGGGTGCGTATTAGAGAGATGTTGCAGACATACAATCGATGGGCCTTAGTGACTCATGGTGAATGACCTCAATTTTTTTGGTAATATGTAGGCAAAGATCTTAGCTGAGAGGCAGGGAATTAGGGGAGCCCTGGAAGGTTTGAGGAGGGATGGAAAGGTTTGGAAGAGTCACTGTGGAGAAGGAGATAGTGACTTGATAAGGGAGGCATAGTAGGATTGCTTCACAACAGTGAGGGCCCAGTTGAGGTTGTGTAATGTGTATTTGTACTGAACTCAGCCAGAACTGTTGTGTGATTTTCTCCATCTTTATTCAGCAGCATGTGTCAGCAAAGGTGACAAATGGTAGGAATGTTTCAAGGCTGATGCTTGGCAGGGCATAACCTTCAAAAATTTTAAGGGGACTAGGGACTCAGTGTAGAGTTGAATTAGTTTATTAAGGAGTCAAGATGAGGAGAAGAGGAAACAGTGAGTAGTGCAGGGAAGATGGCCTGGGAAAAAATTGAGGGGTCAAGGGATTGGAGGTTGTGGATGAAGAAGGTTTGGTAAGGTAGGGCAGAGGGAGAAGTGGAAAGCCAATAGGTTGTGGTTGGATCAGGGGATATTAGGATGTGGGTAGCATGTTACAACATGGGTCCTTTGGAATCATCGTTGAACACTGAATCAATCAGTTTTAAGTCTTTCAAACTTGTCTTTAAAATGTTGTTTTTGCATAAATTATTCTCCTGGTTCTGCTCACTTCTTTTTGCTGCAGCTCATACAAATCTCCCCAGGTTTCTCTTTTTCCTCATTTCTTACAGTGGAATAGTATTTCATTAGATTCTTACATAACAATTTACCTATTTGTCATTGTTGTTGTTCAGTTATATTCAGTGCTGTCCTACTCTTCATGACCCCATTTGGGGTTTTCGTGGCAGAGATACTGGAGTGGTTTGCTATTTCCTTCTCCAGCTCATTTTACAGATGAGGAAACTGAGGCAAACAGAATGAAGTGGCTTGCTCAGGGTTACACAGCTAGTAAATGTCTGAGGCCGGATTTGAACTCATGAAGATGAGTCTTCCTGACTCCAGTCTATCCACTATGGTGCTACCTAGCTGCCCCCATTCCCCAGTTGATGGGTACTCCTTTAGTTTCCAGTTCTTTACCACTATAAAAAGAGCTGCTATAAATATTTTTATACATATGGGAGCTTTTCTTCTTCCTTGGATCTCTTTTGGGTAGAGGCCTATTTGTGGTATTGCTGGGTCAAACACTATTCAGAGTTTAGTTACTTTTGGGGCGCTGGACCAGTTCCAAGCTCCACCAACAAAGTGTTATTGGGCCTGGTTTCCTGTAGACCCTCCAAGGTGCCGTTTTCCTTTTTGTCATCTTCGTTAATCTGATGGGTGTAGGGTGGAACTTCAGAGTTCCTTTAATTTGCATTTCTCTAATTTATCGACTCTCAAACTCTGAAGTCTCAGGATCCCTTTACACGCTTAAGAATTATTGAGGACTCTACTCCCACCCAAGAGCTTTGGTTTCTATGCTTATGTCTATTGATATTTACTGTATTATAGATTAAAATGTGTTAATATTATTATGAATAGTTTTGACCTCATGGATTTCCTGAAAGGGTTGCAGGAATCACCAAGGGTCCCCGACTCCACACTTTGAGAGCCACTGGTCTAATTACTAGTGATTTGGAACATTGTTTCCCTTCTCATTTTACCTGCACTGGTTTGGTTTTGTTTAAAGTTTTATGTCCTCAAAATTGTCCACTTTATCTCAGGCTTAGCTTTTTAAGGCTGACGAGGGGTTAATGTTAATCTTGGATCAGCCAATGCTGGCTTCCCTTTCCGTTCGATCAGAGACTCTCTCTCAAGCTGCATAAAAGGATCACAGGAGAAAAACAGTCTCTCTACTTCCTTAGTATATTAATACTTGTTTTTTTCAGTTACATGCCCCTTACTATAAACCAACTGAGTTGGGGGGTATCAAATCTTTCCCACCATGAGAGGTAATTTTTTGGGGAAAGGCACCAGCAAGTGGAGAGGTCAGGACATTCCTTCTGTGGAACATCATGGATTTAGCACAGGAAGATACTGTAGAGGTCATCTCATCCTGCCTCACCTCCTCACCCCCTTCTTATCTTCTAGAGGAGGATACTGGGGCCTGGGAGACGAGGAGTGAGTTAGCTGCCTAGTGCCTTACAGGTAGTAGGCTGCTGAGTTGGGATTAGATGATGTTATTCCAGTGGGTTTTTTCTTTCAACAAGTTCAATAAACATATAAGTGAGTGAATGGTTGAGTGAAAAAGCATTTATTAAGCTTTACTACGTCCAAGTTCTATGCTAAGCACTGGAGATACTTGTTAAAAAGGAAGCTGGTTCCTACTCTCAGTGAGCTCACACTGAGCTGAGGGCTAATGGAAAGGAACATGGTGGAACCCCCCCACTCCAGCACTGATGAGCTGGAGTGAGAGACTTGGTGAGAAAAATAGAAAGGGGAAAAAAAAGGAGAGAGAGACAGAGAGAAGGAATTCGAGAAATAAAATCGGAACACACGGTTGAGCTTTCTGCTCCCTGCCGGAGATGCTTTTAACAACCAGCAAGAAGCAGGGCAGGATGTGCTAGTGTCTTTGACCCATGGGACCACAAAGCAGGGAGAGTCAGAGGGTGAGCAGATTGATGCTTTTCTCTCTCTCTGTCTCCTCTTTCTCTCTCTATCTCTCTGTCTTTCCCCCCCTCTCCTTCTCTCTCTTCTTTCTCCTCTCTCTCTCTCTCTCTCTCTCCTCTCCTCACTCTTCTCTCTCCTTCTCTTTCTCTTCTTTCTCCTTCTGTCTCCCCCTCCTCCTTCTCTCTCTCTTCTTCTCTCTCTTCTTTCTCTTCTTCTCTCTCTCTTCTTCTCTCTCTCTCTTCTTTCTCTCTTCTTCTCTCTGTCTCTCTCCTCCTCTCTCTCTCCCTCTCCTCTCTCTCTCCTCTCCTCTTTTCTGTCTCTCTCTCTCTCCCCTCTCCTC
>NW_020949772.1:6223238-6223956 GCF_900497805.2 Vombatus ursinus
CTCTCTCCTTCTTCTCTTTCTCTTCTTTCTTTCTCCTTCCTCTCCTCTTCCCTCCTTCTCTCTTCTCTTCTCTCTGTCTCTCCTCTTTCTCTCTCTCTCCCCTCTCCTTCTCACTCTTCTCTCTCTCTCTTCTCTCTTTCTCTGTCTCTCTCTTCTTACTCTTTCCTCTCTCTCTGTCTCTCTCTCCTCTTCTCTCCTCTCCTCTCCTCTCCTCTCCTCTCCTCTCCTCTCCTCTCCTCTCCTCTCCTCTCCTCTCCTCTCCTCTCCTCTCCTCTTCTCTTCTCTTCTCTTCTCTTCTCTTCTCTTCTCTTCTCTTCTCTTCTGTCTCTTTCCCCCCTCCTCACTCTTCTCTCTTTCTTCTTTCTTTCTCCTTCTCTCTCTCCCCCTCCCTCCTTCTCTCTCTTCTTTCTCTCTCTCTCCCCTTCCCTCTCTCCCTTCTTCCCTCCCCGCCTCCCCCAGCATGGATTCAAATCCTAGGCCCTTCACCTTTTAGATTTGTGACCCTGGATAGCCTTTCCTAGTCTTATTGTCTGTAAAATGGGGATGAGAATAATATGCTCTCTTCCTCCAGGGTTGTTATGGGGATCAAATGAGATAATTATGTAAAGTACTTTGCAAATTGAAAGCTATTGTATAGTTGTCAGCTATGATTATTATTAAAAGTGTTTTTTGTCTTAACCTCCAGACAAGTTCTAGGACTGCCCACTTGCCTCCCCCC
>NW_020949772.1:6223966-6386033 GCF_900497805.2 Vombatus ursinus
AAAAAAAAACAACAACAACAAAACCTCCTAGATAGAGGAGCCATTATCACCTTGGCAGCCAGCCCAATAGTGGGGTTCTCTTTTCTCTCCTTCTCCTCCCCCCCCCAGCTATTTCTTTCTTTGTTTGAATCTCTAGCCTCCTTTCCTCCCTGGAGGGTGGGGGGCAGAGGCTCTGAGAGCATGCACGGGCGAAAGGGGAGGGATTTGTACAGGTGGAGCCATGCGTGGATGCCTCTCTGGAGTTCTGAGTCATCCCAGGGCCTCCCCCAGTTCTCTTCATTTTGGGATTTCTGATCATCACCTGTTCTGTAGTGAGCTTGGTAGGCTGTGTGCCCCATGTCTGCCTGCCTCAAGGACCTCATTCTGTAAGCACCAACCATCTGCTAGTGGTTTTAAGATTTTCCCTGGAACAGGCGGCTCGGGACACATTGTATTCGGTGCCCAGCAAAACTGCCTGCATCCTTTCAGATGAGGTAATGTTTGTAAGGCAATCAGCACAGCGCCTGGCACTTAATACACCCTTGTTCTCTTCCCCCTTTCCCTTTCAATTCAGTAAACATTTATCAGGTACCTGCTCTGTACAAGCCTACAGTCACCCAGGAATTGAAATGAAAAATCACCCAAGGACAATGGAGAATGAGTAAATGAATGACTGAGGGAAAAAACATTTATTAAGTACTTGCTATGTGCTAGGCACTGTTATATATAGGCTATATATATGGGTTATATATGTACTATATATGTTATATATAGGGTCCAAAAACAAAAGGGTGATCCAATCTTTGCCCTCAAAGATTACTTTCTAATGGTGAGAAACAATATGTCCCAGAACCAATATATTGGGTAGTAATAGCTAGACAAAGAGTGTTGATGTGGGGAACCACAAGGATGGTGAGTGGAGCCATGGCTTTGTTAGTCTGTCCTCGGACCCTGGTGCTTGTTACTCTTACACGTGTGGTCTTTCCTGAGTCCCCCTGCCGGGATTCCTCCTCCTCATTAATCCCCACGTCCCCAGCCACTTCCCTTCTGTTTACTCTCTATCTATTTTATACTGATCTATGGGGTTATGTATAGTTTCCCCAGATAACATTTAAGTGCCTTGATGGCTTCTTTTTATCTTATCTTTATATCCATGCCCTTCCCCCTTCCCCACCTTTGTGCTTAGCAAAAGAGGTGATTCAGTGAGCCTGGAGTCAGGAAGACCTGAGTTCAAGTCCAGCTTCTGATAGTTCTTAGCTGTGTGACCCCAGGCAAGTCACTTAACCCCTGTCTGCCCCAGTTTCCCCAACTGTGAAATGGGGATAATAATAGCACATACCTCATGAGAAAACCAAACGAGATGACATTTCTTTAAGCACCCCCTCTTGCATGAATCCTGCCTCCTGTGGAGCTGCAGGCTGATAGGATCTCCTCCCTCCTCCATTGAGATGGCCCCTATGTCATGGCTCACAGTAAGCTTGGTTTGGATGTCTCTGCTCATGTCTCATCTCTCCCATCGAGTTCTTAGACACTGGGGACCAGGTCTGATCTATCTGTGTTACCGCAGTGCCCATTCACGGAGCCTTGCATGCAGTAGGCGCTCAGCAGATGTCTTTGGATGAATGGATGAATGGATGACTACCGGGGCGCCATGAAGGATAGTACAAACAAAACTCTCTGCCCATCTGTTCCTGCCACCACAACTCAGAGTCATTTGGAAAGAATGTGAGGACTCATGAATGAGAAGTACTTACCCCTGTCACTGAATCTCAGATGTGGGGTGACTTCAGAGACCATCTTGTCTATCTCAGAACTGTCCGTGGTCATTGGTCCTTCAGCACCACCTCTAAAGACAGCTCTATCGCCTCGTAGCTCTTTCAGTCCTCCAGGTAACTGAAGCCAGCTCTCAGGTCCCTCCCTGAGTCTTCTCTACAGTAGCATCAGCTCCTTTGGGTTGCCCTGTCTCACTATTGCCAGCTGACATGGAGGGTGCAGTCCACTGAAAACGTCGGATTGTTTTCACACAAATTAATATGTTAGCAACACCTTCCCCTTTGTAGTTCTGAGCTTGACTTTTTTTTTTTAATCCAAGTAGAAAATTTACTTTTGTTCTTACTATATTTGGTTCCCATATTTCAGCTTATTGAGATCTTTTTGGACTCTACCTCCAATACCCCACTTGCTAGCCAACCCTTTCATCTTTCTTTCTCACTTCCACCTCTTAGAATCTCAGGTTCCCATCAGGACTCATAAGGACTAATGTCCTACACGAAGCCTTGCCTGACCCAGACCCAGAGACTAGTCTGTGCCACAGGGTTGTTAATGAGATACCAAGTAGGTGCTTCATATGTGCTTTTTCCCTTTGCTTCCCAGTTTCCCTCATTACTATGTATTTATTTTACATTTATTTATATGTGTATATATTGTTTCCCCTGGTAGAATATAAGTTCTTTGGGGCAGAGACCATTTCAATGATATCTTTGTATCCTGAGCTTATAGAACAGTGCCTAGAACATATAGTAGGCAATTAACAAATGCTTGTTAGTCAGATTGTCCATCTATAAATTGATTAGCATTCTTACCTCTGTTTTTATCCAAGTCATTGATAAAAAGGCCAAATGGTACAAGGCAGCGTGGTGTAGTGGCTAGGGAACTTAACTGGGAGTTCAAATCCTTCCTGAGATAATTCCTAGCCCCATGACTTACTGCCCTGTCTCTCTGGGCCTCATTTCCTCTTCTCCTCCAAAATGAGGGAGTGAGACTAGCTGACTTCTGGGTTCCCCTTTACATCTAAATCCTATAATCTGGGTTTGAGTATTGATCGTGGTTCTTCCAGACTCTGGCATCTTAAGAGAGTCCCTTCCTCTGGTCCTCAGGTTCACCTGTAAAATGAGGGGCTTGGTGTAAACCAGGGGTGTCAGTCTCACATAGCAACAAGAGTCACAATCTGTGTGTAAGCAGCCCAGTGTTGACTTGGTTTTCAAAAGTAATGTGATTGATGTTTTATTATACTTTTATTAACATTTAAAAATATTTCTCAATGACATTTTCATCTGGTTCAGGCCACACTTGGGAGTATTGTGGACCACACATGACCCCCAGGCTGACCTGGGTGTTAGACAATTCTGGTCTGCTTGAACTACAAGGCTGTCATTCTAAGAGCTGCTCAGACCATCCTTCCTTAAAGTCCCTTACAGGGACTCCTTCAATCTTTTCCCCAAAAGTCACCAGGAAGACCCTTCTCAATTCCATTACCCAGGTGAAGCTATTTTTCTTGTGATATGTTGCTGCTGAGAAATGATCTAGCATGATGAAGATAAGATGTAGAGATGTGTCTATGAGAAAATATGATGGACAGCTAGGTGGCCCAGGGGATAGAGCACCAGCCCTGGAGTCAGGAAGCCCTGAGTTCAAATCTGGCCTCAGACACTTATTAACTGTGTGACCCTGGGCAAGTCACTTAACCCCAATTGCCTCCAAAAAAAAAAATAGAAAGTATGATGTTGTCCCCCCAGATATTACTTTACCAGATTGATTTCTGTGTTGGCCTGTGTAGTTAATATATCCTTTCAGGGGTTTCATCCTGTACAGAATACAGCAGTGTCCTTTAGAGAAAATATATTTGTTTTTTTCTTTAATTTTTTAAAAGTTAGGCAGGAAAAACCTGTGTGTGTTGAGTTGTTTTTCAGTCATGTTTGACTTTTCCTGCCCCATTTGGGGTTTTCTTGGCAGAGATACTGGAGTTGTTGCCATTTCCTTCTCCAACTCTACAGAAAGAAACTGAGGCACACAAGGTGAAGTGACTTGCACAGGGTTATACAACTAGTGTCTGAGGCCAGCTTTGAACTCAGATCTTCCTGACTCAAGGGCCATCTACTGCACCACCTCGCTGCCCCAAGGAGAAACCTAACTTTCCACTACAACATTATTTCTAAGGGAAAATCAGATTCAACTTAAGACATTTTACAGAGCCTTTTATTTCTTTCATGTTTTATTGATGGTCTTTTAAATATATGTGAGTATGTTTCCCTTTGTGTACACACTAATATCTGTACAGTGGAAGGGAAATGACAGTGTAAGGAAGGTGAGTTTTAGTGTGTGCAAAGTGGATTTTTTGTTATTCTTTCTTAGAGTTTTCTTCCCAGGATCCATAGTCATAACACTCTCCACTTCCTAGGTGTTAGATATGAGTTCTCACGATCATGGTTGAAAACAGTTTCTACCACACTTGCACAGTAGATATAGGGATGAAGTGATGTAAAATTGTGAGGCTATTGCTGGCAACGTGTCTTCTTTGGCTGTTGTCCTAGAAAGCAGGTGGGCACTGGTCAGTGAGTGGGGACCCCCATAGGGGTGAATGTGCAGGCTGAATGCTGTGCGTGCCTTGATTGGCTCCCATCAAGGCTTGAGAGGGGGAATCTGTGTGTTTGCCTCAGCCGGCCCCCATTGAGGCTTGAGGGGATTTAGGGGAGCGCACAAGTTGTGCCTGTCTCAATTGACCCCATCGAGACGAGGGGTAGTGCCTTCCCTTCATGCTGGCCCCTGTGAGAAGGGTAGTTAGGGAATGCTATAGGAGTTGGAGCTCCCATTATCAGCAAACTCCCTTTGAGAGGACTAGAATAGAATAAAGTAAGCTTATTTAACCCCTTATTATGACTCCATTCTTGTCTTCCTGTCTGACCCGATCAAAAGTGAACCTACTAGTGAGAGAGGTGTTAGAAGCCCTCCTGTGTCTCCTTCCTAAGAAATGGCAAAGTCGGTGTGTTTATTTGTTCAACAGATAGCCATATATATATACATGTATACATATACATTTGTGTACATACGTATGTGTGTACATGCATCTATATATACATACCTACATGTGTGTGTACATCCTTTATACTATATGTGTATATTGTATGTGTGTGTGTATATATATGATTGTTTTGTTCAGTCATTTTCAGTGATGTCTGACTCTTCTTGACTCCATTTGGGGTTTTCTTGGCAGAGATACTGGAGTGGTTTGCCATTTCCTTCTCCAACTCAGTTTACCTATGAGGAAACTGAGGCAAACAGGGTGAAGTAACTGGCCATGGGCCACACAACCAGTAAGTGTCTGAGGTTGGATGTGAACTCAGGAAGCTAAATCTTCTTGACTCCAGGCCTAGCACCTTATCCACTCTGCTACCTAGCTGTCTGTGTAACATATATAAATATATATATATATATGTATATATGTATATGTGTGTGTGTGTGTATGTGTATAAAATATATAAAAATTTCCCCTTCTCTCTTTACTCTCAGTCTCCCAATAGAAGTCTTCCTTGCACCCAAGAACTGGCCATGTCTCACACTCATTGTCCACCATCTCTCAGCTGAGAGGAGGGAAGACAGCTTTCTCCATCAGCCCTCTGATCTGAGTGGTCACTCCACTGATCAGGGTTCTGAAGGCATTCAGTGACGTTTTCACTGATGCTATTGTGGTCATGGGCTTTTCCAGGAATGTTACTCACCAGAAGGATGGAGATGACTCTGTCCACTGGTTACAAGTTTCACTTCTCTGAGACTTCCTTCCATGGAACTCTGAAGGGTTGTCTGGTGTGTGTATGCGTGTGTGGGGGAGGGGGGTGGCGAGGATAGAGAATCAGCTCTTGCTTAAGTGAGGCTGAGCTGCTTTTTTTTTCTGGAATAGGAAGAGAAATCATAGGTTGTTGAGCTGGAGGATACCAAGTAATCATCTAGTCCAATCCCCCCCCCCTTTTTTTTTTTTTACAGAGGAGGAAACTGAGGTTCAGAGGTGTTAAGTCAATAAGCATTTAGTCATTAGTTGCTTACTATGAGCCAGGCACTTAGTACCCAGGTACTAAGCCCAGGGAATTCCAAGAAAGGTAATATTAGTCTGCTTTGTTTTTGTGTCCAGGACCCCATGGGCAGTCTGGTGAAGCCTGTGGGCCTCTGCTCAAAATCTTGTTTTCAAGTGCATTAAATAAAATATATCAGATTACAAAGAAAACCAATTATATTGAAATAGTTGCATTTTAAAAATTATTTTATTTTTTTCCAATTTCATGTAAAAACAATTTGTAACATTCATTTTCTAAGATTTTTTTGTTTCAAATTCTCTCCTTCCCTCCCTTACTTCCCCCTCATTGAGAAGGAAAGCGATTTGATATAGGTTGTACATATGCAATCATGTAAAACATTCTCATTTTAGTCATGTTGTGAAAGAAAAAAGACAAAAAAACACACAAAAAAATAAAGAAAAAATAGTCTTCTTTGATATGCATTCAGATTCTATCAGTTCTTTCTCTGGGGGTGCATAGCATTTTTTTATCATGAGTCCTTTGGAACTGTCTTAGATCATTCTATTGCTGAGAAAAGCCAAATCATTCACAGTTGCTCACCAAATAGTATTGCTGTTTAGGTTCTACTCACTTCACTTTTCATCAATTCATATAAATCTTTCCGAGTTTTTCTGAAGCCATCCTGATTGGGATTTCTTATAGCACAGTGGTATTCCATCACAATCACATACCACAATTTGTTCAGCCATTCCCCAACTAATGAGCTTCCTCTTAATTCTCAGTTCTTAGCCATGACAAAAAGAGCTGCTATAAGTATTTTTGTACACATAGGCCATTTTCCTTTCCTTTTTTTTTTTTTAAATCTCTTTGGTATACAGACCTAGTAGTGGTATTGCTGGGTCAAAGGGTATGCACAGTTTGATAGCCTTTTGGGCATAGTTCTAAATTGCTCTCCAAAATGGTTGCATCAGTTCACAACTCCACCAACAATGCATTAGTGTCCCAATTTTCCCACATCCCTTCCAACAGTTGTCATTTTCCTTTTCTGTTTTTCATATGAGCCAATTTTCATATTAGCCAATCTGATAGGTGTGAGGTGGTACCTCAGAGTTGTACCAAGACACCATTGACCCAACCACTGTAGGTCTCAGTTTTCTCACTTGTAAAGTGAGTGGCTAGGTGGTACAGTGGATAAAGCAGGAGGACCTAAGTTCAAATCCGGCCTCAGATACTTATTAGCTGTGTGACCCTGAGCAAGTCATTCAGCCACTCTAGGCCTCCATTTTCTCACCTGTAAAGTCAGGTATTTGTAGATTTGGTCACAGCCCCTTTGGACCCTTGCAGCTCTAAATCTACCATTGTGCTGATTTCTAGAGGACTTTTACTGATAGACCAGGGTCCCTTGCTCACAAGAGCTTTAATTTATTCATTTATTAGTTCATTTGTTTGTTCATTTATTTAGTTATTCATTCCTTCTTCCATGTGTTTGTTTGTTTATTTATTTTGCCTCTTCTAGTAGGCCAGATTCAAGGAGCTTAATTTTCATGAGGTACAAGCTCATGGAGCTGAGGGCAGGCACGAGCGGGAGTGTCTTACACTTCCCTCGATCCTCAGTGATGCTGGACCCATGACAGGCCATCTAGCTGGTGCTTCTCAGCCACCTGTGAATCGCAGAATTAGAAGGGACTTTAAAAGCCATCGACTCTCTCTTATACTTGCCTGAGAATCCCCTTCATGGTCTTCATAACAAATGATCATCCATCCTTGGCTTAGAGACGTCCAGTGATGGGGAGCTCACTAACTTCCAAGGCAGCTCATTTTGCTTTTGGACAATTCTGAATCATCTGTAAGTTTCTACCAAATACTTATTGTTTTGAATGTCTTCACTTATCCTTTCATGCTTAGGAACAATAAAATGGTTCCCATGTCAAAGATATGGGAAGGAAGCCAGAGGAAGTATTTCACACTCTAGGTATTTATCCTCTGCTTAAATGAGATTTGAACTGTCCACTTAGTCAATTCATGAAGGAGGAAAGGAAGGGCCTGGAGGTGGGAAGCTGCTTTGACTTGAGGGTTCTGAGAGGGAGAATGGCAGGCATTAATTACCTCATCTTGTGCATCTATCGGTCAGATCTTCCTGTAGCTCTAGAATTTCATTCATTCAACAACTGTTGGATAGATGGATGGATGGATGGATGGATGGATGGATGGATGGATGGATGGATGGTTGGATGGATGGATGGATGGTTGGATGGACAGGTAGATGGACAGAAGGATAGATGGATAGGTAGATGGATGGATGGATGGATGGATGGATGGATAGATAGATATAATTTATATAGTGCTTGCTATGTTCCAGATACTTGGCTGAACTCTGTGAAAACAAATATAAGCTAGCAAGACAGTCTCTGTCGTCAGGGTGCTTATGTCCTAATGGAAAAAGAAGACACATGGAAGGGGATGAGGGACCAGAGCTTGATGGAAAATGGAAGGAGAGACAAAGTGGGACCAGAGAATCCAAAATGGAGCTAAGAGTGAAGGGAGCTTAAATGACCTGGAAACCTCATGAAATGATGGCCTGAGTCAGGCACTTACCATTCAGGTGGAGAAGACTGAGGGGGTGGAGACATTTCCAGGGTGAGACAGTTACAGGGGAGTACGTGGAAAGGTCTAGAAAGTCAGTAATGATGTGCCTACGAGTAGGCACCTTCTCTGTTCCCAGCCCTGTACTTGGCACTAGAGAGAATGCCAAGTAGAGAATCTTATCTTCTCAGTGCACAGAGCACTGGGCCTGGAATCAGGAAGATCTGAGTTCAAATCTGAACTTGGACATTTACTAGCTGTGTGATCCTGGGCAAGTCGCTTCACCTTGTTTGCCTCAGTTTCTTCTTCTGTAAAATGAACTGGAGAAGGAAATGTCAAAACCACTCCAGTATCTCTGCTGAGAAAACCCCAAATGAGGTCATGAAGAGTCAGGCATGACTGAACACACAAGGAGATAAGTAATGTGTGAACCCTGCCCTCAGTGACAGCATAGTCTAGAGAATTATAATAGTCCATGTGTGTATATATATATATATATATGTTTAAAGCTTGTACATTCACTAATAAGTAGAATCTAAATTTAGATGTGATACTTGTCTACATGGTTGATTGGGATGTACTCCCTTCCTAAGAATACCAGGGCACTGACCTCCATCCTGACCCTGCTGTGACTGCAGGGGGTGGGGCCTTCAGGGTTGGGTGGACTGGCTTTATTTACTTATTCATTTATTTATTTATAAAACATTCTTAAAAGGGAGCATTCCTATCCAGCAGGGCTTAAGATTAATTGACAGGTCACATGCTTCTTAGAAGCCCAGGCCTAGTAATTCATTTAAAAGACATTTTTCTTTTTTAATGTAATGGAGGAAATCATTAGCAGGGAAATTGGTAGAAACTGATTTACACTGGTTTTCAGAGGGTTGTGGTGGGGAGGAGGTCAGAAGCCAAGGAGAAACTCAGTTCTAATTGCAGTTGTATTAGAAATATGTCAGTATGGCCTTCCCAGAAACCTTAGTGGGATGGACAGATGCCTCAGGAAGGAACTCAGCCCCTCTGTGACCTAAAACTATCTTCTTCTGGGGCCTAGAGCTGAAGGGACCTATGCAGCCATCTGGTCCAGTCTCTCCATTTTACAGATGAGGAGACTGAAATGCAGAGACTTTTCTAAGGTCATACAGGTCTCTGAAACTCCCAGGTCCTCTGGTTCCAGAGCTAGTATTCTCTTCATTGTATTAAGTAAAGGCAGTGTGGTATAGTGAATAGAGCCCAGAATAAAGTCCTAGGCATGGTTTGGAGGCCTACCTCAGATATTTACTAGCTGGGTGACCTTGAGCATGTCATTTCACATCTCTGAGACTCAATTTTCTCATCTATAAGATGCAGATAATGACAGCACCTACCTCGCTGAGTTAAGAGGTTCCAGTGAGACCATGAGAAATGAAACATTGAGAAAGCACTTTGCAAACTTGAAATGTCAGTGATTATTTATTGCTATTATTTTTTGAGACTGGGTCTCCCCCACCCACCTAGGCCATAAGGGTAGCAGCCATTGATGATCCTAGCCATTGATTGGTTCCAGTACTGATTGGCACAGTCTCTTTGACATGCTCCATTCTTGGTGACTTGGGCCAAGTCTGCCTTCCTTAGGCAACCTGGTGGCCTCCTGCTTCCAGGGGCTTCACCATATCGGTGCCATGCTTAGTGCACACAGTGCATTGATCAGCTTTAGCCTTACTGGGTCTCAGAACTCTCGAACTCAAGACATCCACCAGTGAGTAGGGATTATAGATATGTGCCATGATACCCAACTATCATCATCATCATCATCAATGATAATAATTGTTATTATGTTAAAGATTTTGATATCCTGGAATGACCATGAGTGATGCCATTAAAAAACCCAATTCCAGTCTGCTCTTGACTCTCCCATGCTCTAGCATCTTGGCCTGGTGAAGCCCCAGTGTCCTAGCCCCAGGGTATGTTAGCCAATGATGCTTTTTCTGTTTTTGGGAATCTTATTCTCTTGCTATCATTCCCAGGGAAACTGGACTAGGACCCCCAGCCTGGGAAAAGTCCTACGTGCGCCTCTGACTTCATGTTTCCAAAAAGCTGCAACTGGGTTCACCCTAAAAATAAACAAACATACAAACAGCTTCAACATGCTAATGTTTTTCATATCTGCAGACCAAAGAATTTAAAGGTACAGTGGGTTTTGTTTTGTTTTTCCCGTGCTGTAAACTCCCTGGTAGGACAGGGTGTTAGAGGAAGACAGAGGCGAAAGAGACCCAGTGGGCTCTGAGGCTGCTGTCTTCTAGGCCTCTTAGAATGGAGCTGCTAGACCAGGCCTTCCATAAGAGTAAGAGCTATGTCTTATCTGAGCTTGGATTCTCCCCTAGTGCCTAGCACAGTGCTCTACACACATTAGGCAGTTTCTTGAGGCTCAGCTCCAGCAACACATGATGGGTGGTCTTCCCTGATCCCCTCAACTGCTCATATATATCCCCCAAAAATCATCTTGTACTTATTTGCTACATGTTTATGTGCTCCCCCTTACGTGATGACCCAGTGACCAGAAAGCGTGGTAGAAGAAGGGAAGGGAACAAGGATTTTTAAGCACCCACTCTGTGCCAGGCACTGGGCTAAGCACTTTGCACATATTATCTCTGGCTCTGGAGTAAGAGGCCCTGGGTTCAGGTTTTGTCTCTGACATTTACTGACTCTGTAAATTCAGGCAAATCACTGACCTTCCTTTTTTCTTGCTGCATTAGATGGTCTTCTAGTCTAGATCTGGGGTCCATCCTATGATTCCCCCTCTCCTGGGGGCAGCGGTGAGGGGAATTGCGTATGTTTTCTCCCCAATAGACTGAGAACTCTTGGAGAGCAGAGATTGCTTCACTTGTCTTTGTATCCCCAGAACCTACCATAGTGGTTGGCGTGTATGCAGTAGGTGCTTGATAAATGCTTGCTGGTTGATTAATAACTACTGGTTAAGTGGATAAATCTTGGGGATCTGCAGAACCCTGGCGAGGGACTTTCTGTGGCTATAGCTGGAGAGGGCATGGCCTAATGGATTTAGGAATCAGGAAGAGCTGAGTTTGAATGTGACCCCAGGCATTCATCGGCTGTGCGATGGCCTTCCGAGCTTCGCTTACCTCTCGTATAGAAATGGGAAGGCTCGCAACGTTCACCATCAGATGAGATAATATACAGAAAAGCACTCTGCAGATCTTAAAGTATGACGCCGCTGAATCACAGGGTTTTCCTCAGAGGCTACCTAGTACAGCCCATGCTGCCAGATGGCATTTTTATTGGTCACATGGCTCTGGTAGTGCCGTTGGTATGGAAGGAAATGAGCTTCCTTCCTATGTCCGTCATTGGGCATTATGGGGTCATCTGGAAAAAGAGCTCCTCATCCACATTTGCTCTTTGGCTCTCCTTGCTGTACCTCGCTTTCCTCATCTGTAAAATGGGTGAACTCTTAGTGAATCAGGGATGGTAATGAAGGGTTTTGTAGAATAAAGCTGACTATCTGGTGAGGTGGGATGCCAGCTGTGTGTTGGGGGGACGAGGGCGACGGTGACAATTGGCAGTTCGCAGAAGGAGGTGGAAACCCATTGAGATTTCATCAGCTCATAGAACATCAGAACCAGAGGGAACTTAGAGACCATCCATCCCAAGACCCTCATTTTATCCCAAGGAGAGAAAGCTGCCAGCTGCCTCGCCGGCCCCATTGATAAGCACTTCTGAGAAGTGGATGCCGGCATCCAATGCCAGACTTGCTTTATCTCTCTTCACTGTCTCCTCTGAGGAGTCTTCCCATGCATTTTCTTTTGCGATGGGGAGAGGCCGTGAGGTGCTTAAGGGAGAGGAGAGATGGGCAAGGGAAGGAATGAGTCATCTCTCGCTTGCCTCCAGCCCAGGCTGAGGGCCGTCTGCAGGAAGCAGCATTGGGCTTTTGAATCCACTGAGTTTTCCCCAGCCCTCTCCCCTGGACACCGTCCCTTCCTCATCCCAGGCTGGACGATGAAGAAGCAAACTGTCCAACCGTAGAGGGGACGAGACGGTGGGAGAAGGGAGGGAAAGTGCTGCTGAGCCTGTGGAGCAGAAGCCGGGCCGGGCCGGGTTGACCATGGGAACAGAACCCCGAGGTTCTGGGACTGTCTCCATCCCTCTGGGCCTTGCCCTGACCCCCGCAGCTGTCTCCTTTCCTTCCTGGGGACGCGGAGTGACTTGGAGCAGAGGCATCAACATCAAATCTGGAACACTGGAAGTCAGTGTTGTTCAGTGGCTGGTTGAAAGAACTTCAGATCTGGAAAACTTGGGTTCAAATCCTGGCTTTAGAGCTGGAAGGCACCTCAGAGGCCATCCAACTCCCTTATTTGACATATAAGGAAACTGAGGCTTAGGGGAAGCTAAATGACTTGCTCCAGATAAAGAGTATGCATCTAAGGGGGGGCAGGGGCTGGGGATTTGAACCCAGGTTTTCCTGACTCTGAGTACAAGGCTGTATTCATGACAGACACTGTGTTGACTCTTGCTTCTCACTTACTTGTAAATCACTTCACCTGAACAGGCCTCAGTTTCTTCAAATGTAAAATGATGGATTGGACCAGAGGCTCTGGGGCATGACAGGGTAGAAGTGTGTTGGGTGCTAATGATGCCTATTCCCAGTATGGCTTTTTTTTTTAGTGAGGCAATCAGGGTTAAGTGACTTGCCCAGGGTCACACAGCTAGTAAGTGTCATGTGTCTGAGGCTGGATTTGAACTCAAGTCCTCCTCACTCAAAGGCCAGACCTCTTTGTATTGCGCCACCTAGTTGCCCCCCCATTATGGCTTTTAAAATGAAATCTTAGGATTCTTGGCTCCCAAGGGCTCCATGGTCCATCTCTGTGCCCCAGAAGGCACTCCTCTCATTTACAGGTGAGGAAACTGAGGCCCAGAGGACTTGCCCCAAGATCACACATGTACTAAGCAGCAAAGTTAGAAAGTTAGGATTGTATTCACATAAAGATTCCCATGGTCCCCTGTTGGTCAAGCCCCTCTTGGGCATCATCTGGGACTCTGTCCCATTGGGCAGGAAGCTTGGCTGGGATGGAGTGGTCTTATAGGCCACTCCAGACCCTGAGAGCCAACGTGGTCTCCTCAGACTCTGGTCCATTAGTGACTAGACTTGGGAATCCTCCTTCCAGTCCAGCTAGGCCATCCATGCCTGCCCAGACATTCCACAGGTGACCTCGGGAGTTGCTGGGGGAACCAGGAGTGTGTGGGGGTGGTTCTAGAAGCAGGAGGGAGGGGGGTGGGAAGCTTAGCTGTTTTGTGGCCACGTTGTTGCTGGGGACAGGCCTGAAGGCCTGGCCCATGGAGTGGACTCAATAGCAGAGATTTAATTAGTGTGCCCCTTTCTTGGAAAGAAGTTCAGTCCCCTCAGAGGGGAAGAGGCAACCCAGTTTTCAGCAGAGGGCAACGTGGCCAGCAGAGGAGAAGGTTTGGGGTAAGTAGACAAAGTTGGCGTTGACAGCGAGAGTGGGGAGTAGATATGTGGGGGGATGAGGAGGGTATGCACCTGATGAGGCCTACCAGGGCTTTTGGGAGTAAGAAAGAAGGGACTCAGCTTTGCCATGGGGACTCTTATTGATGTCTGTCTCCATATTCATAGCTGAGCTCATCCAGTGGGTTTCCCAGTTGGGATGGTTGCTTGTAATTAAAAAGCACTCTTAATCCAATTTGGTCCACCCTGGAGACGGGCAGCTTTGAAAGAAAATTCCCCAGGGAGGAGTTCATGGGAACTCCACTGGTCTCTGAAAAAGTCATTTTAAAAAACAATCAACAAATAGAAGGGTATCTGGCCTCTTAGGGCTAGTATTGGAAAGAGTGTGGCTCTAGAGTTCAAAACCCACCATGGGCAATTACTGGCCTGGTGACCTTGGGTAAGTCCCTTCATCTCCCTTGGCCTCAGTTTCCTCAACTGTAAAATGATGGAGTTGGACTAGATGACCTTTGAGCTCCCCTCCCCCTCCTTCCAACTCACATTTTGTAATCTTGTGATCTCACTATCCCATTTCCTGTTGAACTTGAGAGTTTTTGTGGAGGGAGTATTTCCTTTTGGGCAGCCCGTAGGCTCTTGGCTGCCACATATAATACAGTGTTAACCACCCAAAGGTTGAGAGTTAGATGGTCTGTTCTGGGCCATGATATACTGTTGAGTGCTTGTGTGGCATCAGCTAAGATCCTTCTCCTCAAGAGGTCTCAGTTTGCTCATCTGTAAAAATGAAAGGGTTTCACTAAGATCCCTTAAGGGAACCAAGTCCTGTGAACCTACATTTGGTAGTTGAGAGATGGAGGGTCTGAAGTCATTGGCCAGTTTTCCTTCTAGACTTGCAGCTGGCCTAGGCCCTGAGTAGCCATCCTTGGCTGACTGTTAGTTTTTGGCCCAGGCTTTTAGCCTGAGCTTCCTTTTCCGAGGAAGGAGATTCCTCCCCCATCCTCCATTCCAACAAGTCTCTTTGGAAATCTCCCAACGGGGGCTCAGCCCAGGTCAGTAACTGAGGGAGGGGAACCATATGGGAAAGGTGCTGGCTTTTATCCCCACCCCTTACCCCATTCTTCTAATAATACTAATACAGGAATGGTAATTTCCAGTTTACAGTTACTATCCCATTTTACCAGTGAAGAAACTGAGGCCCAGAGAAGGAAGGTGACTTCCCCAAGGTCACACAGAGTCAGAATAAGAATCCATATCTTTCATATCCAAGCCCAGTTCCCATCATACCATGCCAATCAGCAAGCATTTATTAAGTACCTGCTGTGTGCTAGACTCTCTGTGGTAAGCTAATCTTTGGAGATGCAAAGACAAAAATGAGACATTTCCTGTCCTCAGGGGGATTATGTCTGGGGAGAAAACATTCATATAGTTGAATATACACAAAATAAATAAGATGGGGGAGGGGGCACTAGTGGTTGGTGGGATCAGGAAAGGCCTCATCAGACTGTAAAAGAAACCAAGGTTTATAGCCACTCTTACCTATGATTAGTATCTTCTGGGTACCCTAAAATTATTCAGTCAGTCAAACGGGCATTGGTTAAGCATCTATGATGTGCCAAGTGCTGGGCTAGGCTGGGGAGACGAGACAATAGCATCAGTGCCAGCTTCTGAAGTGGCAGATGGGGGAGGGGCCTTCGATGGTCCCTGGCCCGTTACCCCCTTCCCCTGATGGGGGCCAGGCAGGTTCAGCAAGTACAGTGGTCACAATGCTCCATGTGGCCCAACACCCTAGGGTCCGACCCTTCCGGAGAAGAGTGACTAGGGTGAGTCATTGGTCAGTGGAAGAGGAGGAGGAGGAAGAGGAGACAGAAGAGGCTGCACTTCAGAGCTTGGTCAGGAAACGGTGAACCTGGGGCTGTGGTTTTGCTTTACTTGCACGCCTAGTGGAGGCAGAGCTCTCCCTCCCCATTCTGACCCGGCAGAGGAGGACCTGTAATACCTCTACTAATAGCAGTGGCTTCTGTTGTCATTAGCTTCTGAAGGCTTGCCCCAGCCGCTTTCCCTCTGGACAGGTTTATTGTGACAGTGCTTGATTACCCATTTTATGACAGAGGAAACTGAAGCCATTGTCTTTGAGAACGGAGACTGGTTTTGTGCCTCTCCCCCAGTGCCTAGTCCATAGAAGGAGCGTAGTGATAAATGTTTGTTGACTGTTGACTGACACATCTCGGCTAAGAATCTAGTGGAGGGAACTGAGTTCAAGGCAGAAGATCCCAAAGTCTGAGTCAGGATCTGGAAACCATAGTGGACCCCTGAGCGATAGAGGGAGGGAAGGGGAAGGAATCAGCATTTCTATAACAGCTTCTTTGTGCAGGCTTTGGGCTAAACAGAGCCTTGCCCAGAGTGAAAACCTTTTTGTTAAATTAGATGAGTTATATTGATAATGGAGTCTGGGCAGGTTTATACCCGGCCAGTATAAGTCAGTTATGACTGGTCCCACTCCAGAGGCCATGCTTGGCCTCATTAGTGGGGCAGTGGGCTCACGGGTGATAGGTGGGGAGGGGGAGGATTCTGTGAGGCTGGGAGATGGCTGTACCCCGGCATCCCCCGTGGGATGTGCTGAAGCTGCTCAATGGGACTGGTGATTCTGGTCATGGTTAGAGTTGGCATTGGGCCCCAGAGGCTTCCTGGGAGAGCTACCACCCAGGGCCTTTGGATTCCCTTTTGGGGGGATCGTGGCTGATCAGTGCCCCACTCCAGGGATTGTAGGGAGGAAGAGGTGAAATGAGCCTCCTATTAGCCAGCTCCTTCCTCCTCACCTGAAGTAGCATCTGAACTGGAGGGGAAAGAAAAGGAAGGAAAGATCTGGGGGGAAAGAGGAGAGAGGAAAGATCTGGGGGAGTACGAGGAGGAAGAAAAGATGGCGGGTAAGAAGGGGCAGGAAAGATCTGGGGGAAAAGAAGGGAGAATGAAAGATCGGGGGAAAGAAAGAGAAGGAAAGATCTGGGGGGAAAGAGAGGGAAGGAAAGATCTGGGGGGTAAGAAGAGAGAATGAAAGATTGGAGGAAAGAGGGGGGAATGAAAGATGGGGGAAGAGAGGGGAATGAAAGATGGGGGAAAGAAGGGGAAGGAAAGATCTGGGGGGAAAGAGGGGGAAGGAAAAATGGGGAGTAAGAAGGGGCAGGAAAGATCTGGGGGGAAAGAAGGGGGAAGGAAAGATCTGGGGGGAAAAGGGGATGGAAAGATCTCGTGGGGTAAGAAGGGGAAGGACAGATGGGGGTGCCTTTCTGAGGATCTGTTGCCTCTTAAGTGGGGTTGGGGAGAGTTTGGTGCAAGAAGACAGGGGAAGACCCCCAACCTATTGTACTGCTCTGTTCTAACCTGATATTATTAAGATTCAGTGGATTCTAATAATCTAAGTTATGAAGTTTTACTCCCCCCCCCCACCAAGAACACTGGCTCTGGAGTTAGTGATGCTGGGTTCAAAATCCCATCTCAGACAGTTATTGTCTATGTGACCTTGGACAATTTCCCTAACTTCCTCGAAGCTCAGTTTCCATATCTGTGAAATGGGGAGACTGGACTAGCTGGATAGCTCTGGATCTAGGATCCTATTTTCCTCTGCTGAGTGAAGGGGTTCCTTGATCAGGACCCCTCAGAGGCTGTGCAACTGGCTCCCCCCTCGGGTGGCCATCTGCCCAGAAGGTTTTTGGGGAGGTGGCTGCCTGTTAAAATGTTGTATGGATTGGCTATTTTCTGTTGCTATTCCTCCGGCATATGGCTCTACCGCCCTCCTCAAGCTCACTGAATAGCTCCCTTTTCTCCATGGCAACTTAGCTCAGTGAAGGAAGAGAATCGATTCTCCCTCCCTGTTCCCCCCCCTCCCCCACCGTGCCGGAACATGGCTCTCCTGTCCCAGTGATACATGCCTGGTGGTGGCCCTCCAGTCTCCCTGCACGGACCGCTTGTGAGAGATGCCAGCTAGGAGCTTTCTTAAGGATGTCCATGTGGGGATTGTTCCAGGAGCCCCCAAAGAGATGGAGGGGCAGGTGGAGGAGACCCAGGCCTGCCAATACTTGTATGTGCCTTTCTCTTCTGTTTTGTTTTTCTCTCTCCTTACCTTTTCTTCCCGAAAGGTAATTTTCTGTTCCTTATGAGATGTGGCCTGGCGCTGGGCTGGGTTTGTTGGGCAGGGATAGGCTCGCACGCCTCTCTCCAGAGTAGCACCAGTGAAATAGGAAGCAGAATGGCAGGAGGGTGGCTAGCCCAGAAGAGTTGCTCAGTAATTTCTGGGGGGGTTTGGGGTGGGGGAGGAAGGTTTTTGTAAAACCTCATAGGAAATTGTCAAAACAGTCTTGGTTTTCAGGTACAAGTTGCTGCTTGGTTTCTTTCTTAGGAAGTAGCAACATAGACTTAACTGGATTGTACTTAGACAGAGGGGGTGGAGGGGGGACAGAGAATTTAGATATAGAAGAGAGAGAGAGAGAGAGAGAGTGTGTGTGTGTGTGTATGCCATATGTCTTTTAGGTAAGGCATGAAAGAAGGAATGAGATGGATAGCTGAGCACACAGGTTTATTATATGCCATCTCCCCCTCCCCACTCCACCACTCCACCCTCCCCCCCAAACATCTCTCCCCAAGTCTGGGAATGAAATGCATATTTTTTTTCTTTTGCTCAAGATTTAAGAGAAGCTGGTATCAGGAGAGCTGGTTTGTTGGCTGAGTTTCAGAAGGAGTGGTCTATCCAGCATGTCAGTCTCTGAGAGCACCATCTGTTTGGGACGTGTTTCTTAGTGGAGTTTGATTTCTCGCTGGGTCTGATAACGCTTGCCCAGTGGGTCAAACCTTGGGCCTCCGCCCCCTCCCCCCCCCCCCCCCAACCCCTCCCCATCCCCCCCCGGCCCCGAGGGGGCCTTCGGGGGGGGGGGAAAGGGGGGTTAGGACCGGCCGGGTGGGCCCCCCCCCGGGGCAAGCCAAAACCCCCCCCCCCCCCCCCCCAACCCCACCGCTTATTGTTTACATGAGAATGGAAAATGAACCTCGCCTTGGGTGAACGGAACAGATCCTGTGTGGATGGAAAGTGAGGCCGGGGAGCGAGCAAATTTAGCAGTTTTTTTCTTAGAATCCGTGGTTTGAATGGTGTCTGAGCGTGTAAGCCCTTCATGGTCTTTAAATAGAAATCATGCCCCGGAATAGAGCTCGTCTGTTGAATCATATGGAAGCTTCAAAGTTGGTTGCAGATGTTGTGACTCCTGGGATACCGTAGCTTCAGCATTGAGGGAATGGGCAGCCAAAGCTCATCTGTCCTATAGAGAGAATGGGAGGATTTGGAGCAGGGAAACACCTGGGAGATCATTCGGTCCTACAGAGGCAGACATTGAATCCTGCAGGGGGGAGGGGACTCACCCGAGGTTACAGGCAGTTAGCCTAGGAGCAAAGATGAGAACCCAGGGTCTCTGACTTCAAATCCAGGATTATTTCCCAAGGCAATTGGTTTCTGCATCAAGTGGAAATTGACTGAATGGAGAGAGTTCAGGACTTGGAAGACCTGGATTCAGATCCAGCCTTAGATACTTACTGGCTTTGTGACCCTGGGCTTGTCATTTAACCTCTGTTTGCCTCAGTTTCCTCTTCTGTAAAACGAATGGGCGTGGGGTTGGACTTGATATCTTTTGAGGTCCCTTCTAGGTTCAAATCTGTGATCCTGTAAATATGAACGAATGTAGACTGAAGGCTCATTGAGGGCCGAGACATTTTCTTTTTTGTCTTTTTATTCCCGGCACCTAACATGTAGTCCCTTATTCAGTCAGTCAGCAAACATTTAAGTGCTTAGCACTGTGCTGGGTGCTGGGGACACAAAGAAAGACAACGACAGCCCCTGCCCTCATGAAGCTTACAATCTAATGAGGGAGACAACAATAAAGAGGTATACACAAACTATTTACAAAGTAGAGGATAAGTCATCTTGGACCGGAAGGCTCTGGAAGCTAGGAGGCTGGTCTTGGAGTTAGGAAGATCTGAATTTGAGCCTGCTGGGGAAACTTAGCAGCTGTGTGACTCTGGGTGAGTCACATAACCTCTCTTGGTCTCAATTTCCCCCAGCTCCACAGGGTTGTTGATAGGATGAGATGGGCAATTTTGGTCCAGTACTTTACAAAGCACTGTGTAAATGACAGTTATTCTTAGAGAGGGATGGAGATGGGGGAGGGTCCCCTGGAAAGCTCTCCCTCCTAGCACAGGTGGCATTTAAGTGGAGTCAATGCCTGTTGGCTTAAAGTCTGTACAAGAATAGAATTGTACTCCTTGCCATATTAAGGCACGTCAGGCGGGTGAACAGTGGCTTTTCCCTTGTTTGTTCTTGTCAGATTGCTTTAATGAGGTAATCATAGCCCCCAGGGCAGGCCAAGCCTGGACTTGGAGTCTCATTAGGATCTCTCATGTGGCTGTTTCTGGAGGTTCCCTCCCCTCCAGGGGCAGGCTCCTTCCTTGTTCCCTGTGCTTCTCTGTGGGTCATTGTTTAGGGTCCCTGAGATTCAGAGGGGATTTAATAATCTCTCAGGACTGGATTGGGAATGAAGAGCTGAATTAGAATTCTGCCTCTGCTGAGTGACCTTGGGCAAGTCTTCTACCTCTCTGGATCTCAGTCAGTCGGTCAACATTTACTAAGCACCTTCTGTGTGCCAGGCACTGTGTTAAGTGCTGGGAATACAAAGAAAGGCAAAAAAAAAACAAAAAACCCAATCCCTGTTCTGGAGGAGCTCACAGTCTAATGAAGAGACAATATACAAACAATTTGTGTACAAAAAGCTATCTACAGGATAAATAGCAAATAATCAGCAGAGTGAAGGTGCTAAAATCAAGAGGGATTGGGAAAGGATTCCTGTAGAAGCCCCAGTTTCCCCATCTGTTAAAAAAAAAAATGAGGAGGCTAGACTGAATCTTCTCCTTTGCAGCTATGGGAACTATGAGAAACTGAGAGGGGTGGACCTAGAGCTATGTCATCTCAGAGTAGGAAGGGGTCACACAGGCCACAACATCCCCAAGTGGTTATCCTGCCTCTAGCACAGGTAGCCACCCCCTCCTCATGCCCCTCTGGGGGCAGTTTTAGGAACACCCCCCTCAGTGCCAGGCCCCATGCCAGGGCACCCTTAGGGCAAGCTTATGTTCCCAGTAAGGGATAGATCCAACAGGTCGAACACAGATTCACTTCCACAAGTATCTACTAGAGGCTTACTGTGCACCAAGCCCAATAGTACCAAGACAAACACAAAATGGTCCCTGCCCTCAAGGGCGTTGCATTCTCTGGGTGTGTAATGGGAGAGGTTCCCATATAAATGTATGTGTGTATATGGTC
This sequence comes from Vombatus ursinus, assembly GCF_900497805.2. Taxonomy (NCBI): domain Eukaryota; kingdom Metazoa; phylum Chordata; class Mammalia; order Diprotodontia; family Vombatidae; genus Vombatus; species Vombatus ursinus. Next base: position 6,245,112 of record NW_020949772.1, read on the forward strand.
ACATATAAGTTTCTGCAAATTATAAATAGAAGATAATTCTGGGGGGACACACTAGTAACTGGGGAGACCAGGTTCTTTCTGGCTCTTCAACCTCTGGATTTTCAGAAATGTTTGTAAGGAAACACTCTTTCCCAAGAGATGGAAAATGCCCCCAGACAACCGCCTGCGTGCTGAGCTTTGCCTTCATCAGAATTGGCAGATTGTCACCCAAATTCCCCTGATGTCTGTTTCCCAGGGTGGGTGGGCTAGCCAGGCTAATTAAGTGTGTCTGGACTTTACAGCCGGTCTGCAGAATTCTGATAGATTTACAAGTTGGGTGATGGAAGAGGAGGTAAGAGGTTTTTTTTTTTCCTTCTTTTTTTTTTTTTAGCTAGTGGTATTTTGCAGTGAATGGAAAATCTAATTTGACATTTGAAAGGTCAGATCTTCAAGCATAGATCTGTGCTTTGTAATCTTTCCTGTCAGTCGAATATGAGACGAGTAGAACAGTGCTTGCTTGTAGTGGGCTTTTGCTTTGAGTCAGGGGAGAGGGTGGAGCACAGATATGTAAGATCAGAGCCCAGAGAATGTCTGATTCTGGACAAGAGTAGCTGGTGTTCTGAGGGATGGATGGGTGGGTGGATAGATAGATAATTGGGTGGATGTGCAGATAGATGGATGAATGGATGAATGGCTGGATAGATGGATGGATGGATGAGTAGATGGATAGATGGATGAATGGATGGGAAGATAAATGGATAATTGGGTGGATGGGCAGATAGCTGGATGGATGGGTGGATGGATGGATGGATGGGTAGATGGATGGGTGGATGGATGGATGGTTGGGTGGATGGATGGATGGGTGGATGGATGGTTGGGTGGATGGGTAGATAGAATGATGAATGGATGGGTGGATGGATGGATGGATAGTTGGGTGGATGGACAGGGATGAATGGATGAATGGGTGGATGGCTTTAGCATCGCTGGTCTTGCCTCTCCTAAGGAGATAAATATCTCTTTAACAGGAAACCTTAAATGTTTTGTGTGGCCCCATACTTTCAAAAGAACCTTCCCCTACCCCCACCCCTTGGCCCAGAAAGCCTTGGGAAGTGTTATTCTGTGTGGCAGGTATGTTATCTGAAGCATCTTAAAATCCTGCCTGAGATGTAAGAGGTGAGTTAAGGATCTGGGAGCCACTTATCTCTGATAGGTTCTGGCCAGAGTCTAGGCAGAAGGAAGGCTTGTTCTAGGAAGGGGAGTTATGTGTGGCTTAACTACCATGAAGATCATTTGGGGGGATTTGAACTAATTTCTTCTTTTCTTTTCAAAAAATGAAACAAAAGTATATGGGAGCTGGCAGAAGACTTGTGAGAATAGAGGCTTTGGGGGTTAAGTGGAGGGGGTGGGTTGTAAAAAAGCCAGTTTGACAAGGTCCATCCTATAAAGCTGCCTCGGAGGAAAGGTTTTGCTTTTTAGACTGTTACATAATGATTTCCTCAGTGCCAGGGCTAAGGAGGAAGCCTTAAATCAGCTGATAAGGCCAGTGTCCGGACACCTCACTGATACCGGCTTATGCCAATGCCAAGGCATTTATTATGCACTTAGTGTATGCCTGACACAGGGCTAAGTCCTAAGGATATAAAGAAAAAGCAAAAAACAGTCCCTGTCCTCAAGGGGCTTATATTCTAAGTGGGGAGGGGTGTGATTAACATGTATCTAAATAGATCTATGTGTTCAGCAAGAAGTAGGCAGAATCTTCAGGTGGAGGACCTGGGTTCAAATCTCCACCCTGCCACTTAGAAGCTGTACGACCTTGGGCAGGTGCCTTACCTCTCCAGGGCCTCAGTTTCCTTATCTGCAAAATGAGGGGTATTGGTTGGAATAGCTGACCTCTGAGATTCATTCCAGCTCTAACTTTTTGCTCCTAAGTGTGTCCTGAGGTAATTTACGCATCCCCGTGGCTTAGAGTGGTTAAATGATTGTGAACTTGGAGAAATCTTACATTCCTGAGGGAAACTTGTCTAATCAAGCCTTACCCTTAGACTTTTATGTGCACTAGTCTGTCTAGACCTGTCTGTCCCATGCATCACTGCTTGTGTCTTTCTTCTGGAGCCTGGCACAGAGGGTGCCCTTTCTCTGCACCTTTCCCTGTTTTATGACAATAGGAACATCGGAAGGGACCTTAGAGGTCTCGTAGGCTACCCCCACTATTTTACAGAGTAGGAAGAGAATTGCCCAAGGTCACACAGACAGGTTGCAGAGTTAGGATTTGAACTCAGCTCCTCTGAGGACAAATGCATTAGTCTTTTCAGTGCTCTTGCCTGTGATCTCAGGACTTCTGGATACCCTGTGGGCAAGCTTCTAAGACCTGAGAGACAAATTGCTCTCACTAGAGCTTGGTTCATCCAGTCCAACTATTATATCTTTAATAACAGCTAGCAAGGTCTGCAGAGTGCTTTACAAATATTATCTCATCTGATCCTTACAACAACCCTGGGATGCTATTATTAGCCCCATTTTTACAGATAAGAAAACTGAGGCAGGCAACATTTAAGTGGCTTGCCCAAGGTCACACAGCCAGTAAGTGTCTCAGGCTGAATTTGAGCTACGGTCTTTCTGACACCAGGTTCTGCACTCTTTATCTACTGCTCCACCTAGCTTCCAGCTTAAATATATGTTCTATTGATGTTCCTTTTTATTTTTTTAATAGCATTGACTCTCCCAACAGAACTCATCATTATGCCAAAGAACAGCTGAGCAAAACCAGGCAGTCCTGCCTGACAGTGCGTGCCTCATTCCATACCTGTAGTCCACCACCTTTCTGGCCAAAGACAAGAGGCATGCTCACTGTCAGTCCTCTGAATTCCTGAGCAGTCACCGCATTGATCAGAGTTCTGAAGTTGTTCAGCATTGTTCTTTTTCATCATTGTGATCACCATGTAAATTGGGGGTTTTTTTCCCCTGCCTCTGATTGCTTTCTTCTATATCAGTTTATACAAGTCTTTCCCAAGTTGACCTGAGAAGTCTTTGCATTTGCTGTTTCTCATAGTACAATAATATCCCATTAGAATTCCCATATGATGGTTTGCTTAACTGCTCCCCAGATGGTGGGCATCCACCATCACAAAAAAAGAAGTAACAAGCGGTCCTAGTTAATATGTGGCAGATAGAACACTAGAACCCAGGCCATTTTTCTGTACCAAACATTAAGCGTTTATGATGAACAGAGCACTAGACTGGTGATTTCTTTGGCATTGGGAACTCCCAGGTAAGGAAATTCCTTCTACCAGCCCAGGTCAGCGACTTCCGTGCAATGTATAACCTTAGAGAGCCGCTGCCTGAGAAGTTAAGGGACCTGTCCAGGGGCTCACAACCTGCTCGTACCTTCCTGAACCTTCTGGGCCAGACACCTTGCTGCCTCTCTGCAGTGGACTGTTGTTTGTTATTCAGTTGTTTTCAGTCGTGTCTACCTCTTCATGACCCCATTTGAGGTTTCTTGGTGGTTTGCCATTTCCTTCTCCAGCTCATTTTAAAGATGAAGATACTGAGGCAAACAGGGCTAAGTGACTTGCCCATGGTCGCACAGCTAGTGTCTAAGACTGCATTTGGACCTAGTAGGTCTTCCTGACTCCAGGCCTAGGGCTCTATCCACTACACCAGCCAGCTGCCCATACAGTGGACTAGGTACTTGGAATGTAAAAAGGGACATGGATAGGGAGTGAGCATGGCTAATGGATAGACTCCTGCACTTGGACTTCTGTCACTGAACCTCCATGGGCTTCTGTTTCCTCATCTGTAAAATGGGGATAATAATACCAATAGCACTTTGCTAAGGAAGCAGTCGTGAAATTCAAACAAGATCATTAATAGTTCTGTGTGTCGTTTCTCATAACTCATCACTTCCCTAACTTTTTGATTTTGACTAAAGACACTGCTGGCTTTCTGCTCAACCAGGTTCACAACCTCGTCATTCCCCAAGTCTTGATTCACCCGTATTCCCCACACTCAGTCATTTGCCAAGTACTGTTGGTGCTTTCTTCACCACATGTTTCTTGTATTTCCCCTTCTCTCTCTCTCTCCCCCCACGCCCCACCTCCCCCGGGGCTGTCTGTCTATCTCTTTCCTTTGGAGGCAGTTTGGGGGTAAGTGACTTGCCTGAGGCTGGATTTGAACTCAGATCCTCCTCGCTCCAGGGCTGGTTGTTCTATCCACTGCACCACCTAGCTGCCCATCGTCCCCTTCTCTCCCCTCACAAGGACACCATCAGAGTTCACCTGAGCTCAGGTCGTCATCACCTCTCACCTGTTCTGTTCTCCTAGCATCTCCCCTCTCCAGTCTATCCTTCACACAGCTGCCAACTTGATATTGCCAAACCACAGGTTCTGAACGTGCCACTTCCTTGCTCAAGAAGCTTCAATGGCTCCCTATTACTATTAGGTTCGGATAGAAACTCTCCTGCTTGGTGGTAAGGTGCCAGGCTACTTTTCAGGTTGTCGGTTACGTGCGCTCCACATTCCAGCCAAATTGACCTTTTTGCTGTTTCTCATACATGATGCTTCGTGTCCTGCCTTTGTGCCTTTCCATACATGGCACATCCCCCAGTCCTGGAATGCTCTCTGTCCTCACCTTTTAGTACAGCTCCGTTCAAGGCCCAGTATCCACAGCCCCATGCCCTCACTCAATAAACAGCAGTAGCTCCCCATCACCTCCAGGATCAAATACAGAACGCTCAGTTTGACCTCCAAAGCCCTTCATAACCTGCCCTGCCTTACCTTTCCAGCCTTCTTACACCTTCCAGTGTAAGTGTCCTCCAGTGACACTGGGCTTGTGGTCAGTCCATGTACAAGAAGCTCCATCTCTCAGCTCTGGGCATTCTCTCTGTCTGTCCCCCATGTCTGGAACGCTCTTCCTCCTCATCTCCACCTACTGACCTCTCTGGCTTCCTTGAAGCCCCAGTTAAAATCCCGCCTTCTACAGGAAGACTTCCCCAACTCCTCTTACTCCTAGTGTCTTCCCTGTTATTTATTTCTTATTTACCCTGTAGGTAGCTTGCTCTGTATGTATTTGTTTGCATGTTGTTAGATCGTAAACCCTTTGAGGGCAAGGACTGTCTTTTGCCTCTTTTTGGATCCCCAGTGCTGAGCCCAGTGCCAGGCACACAGTAGGTGCCTAATAAATGTCTACTAAATGTCCCAGTCTCTGCGGTAATGCTCTCACCCTCCTTGTGTTTCCTCTGTATATATTCTTGCATTTCTTTTTTTTTTTTTTGGCAATTGGGGTTAAGTGACTTGCCCAGGATCACACAGATAGTAAGTGTCAGGTGTTTGGTCTGAGGCTGGTTTTGAACTCAGGTCCTCCTGACTCCAGGACCGGTGCCCTATCCATTGCACCACCTAGCTGCCCCTGTATTTCCTTTTTTTGATACATGTTGCTTCTGCCAATAGACTGTAAGCTCCTTGAGGGCAAGAATTATTTTCCTTCTGTCTTTTTGTACCCTGTGCCTCACTGGCACAGTGCCTGGCACATTACTTAGGTGTCAAGAAATGTTTGTGGAATGAATTAATGAATGAGGTGATGAGGTGAAATGGTCTGCAAACTCTCAAGCGCTGTGTAAATGTCTCTTGCTTTTTTTTTTTTTAGGCAATTGGGGTTAAGTGACTTGCCCAGGGTCACACAGCTAGTAAGTGTCGAGTGGTTGGTCTGAGGCTGGATTTGAACTCAGGTCCTCCTGACTTCAGGGCCGATGCTCCAGCCATTGCACCACCTAGCTGCCCCTCTTGTTTTTTTTTTTACTAATATGAAAAACAACAATTTGATCCAGATCCTGCTGTCCAGGAACCTGGAGTCAAGTATGGGTGGTACAGTGGGAAAAGCACCAGCTCTGGGATCCAAAGGCCAAGGTTGAAATCCTGCCTCTGTCACTTGCTACCTGTGTGACCCTAGGCAAGTTGCCTCCTCTCTCTGGGCCTCAGTTTTCCCATTTATAAGTGAGGGGGCTGGACTAGATTGCCTATGAGGGCCTTTCCAGGACTTAAAGGCAAAAGTTCTTTGGCCAAGGAACTTTCCATGATAGCTTGTTGGTTTGCTTTGGACTTGGCTTTTCAAAAGAATTGTTTTATTCTCTACTCTGGAAAAGACAAGAGCTAAAAAAAAAAATTGCAAATGTGTATACGTGTGGATGTATTTAATGCCTTGTGGACCACAGTTCCAAGCAAACGATAATCTGGATATTCTAGGTCTCCTCAGTTTCCTTGCTCAATCCCAAGCCCCTAGATAGAGTCATTGACCCATTGTAATGTGAGGAGGGTCTATCCATGGCTCTGGGTTCGGTGGGCAGGCCTGGAGCAGAGGAGGGAAAGCAGGGCTAAAAAGCAATGGAGGAAAAGAAGGAGAGGAAAGAGTCAAGTAAAAGGAAACTGGGGAATGTTTGGCCTAGGGTGGGATATGGTGTGATTGCTGGATTCAGCTCTTTGAAAGTTTGGTCTTATGGGAAAGCCAGGGCTTAGACGCCTGCTTATTCCCCAGTGACAGAATTAGGAATGATGGGTGGAAGCCGCTAAGAGAGAAATTTAGGTTTGATGTCAAGAAAGCTTCCTAACAAAAGGAATGCATCCCAGGATGGAATGGGCTGCCTGGCCAGGGAGGAGAACTGCCTATGCAAGGACTGGGGCACTTATTCAAGTTTTCCCAGATGTCCTCTGAGGTCATTGACTTAGAGGTAGAAGGAACCTTAGAGGCCATTTAGTGCAGTCCCTTCATTTTTACAGATGAGGAAACTGAGGCACAGAGAGGTGAGGTGACTTGCCTGAGATCCCACAGGTGACTAAGCCACACTCTTTGATTCTGAGGCATGCCACCCCATTTTTCTCTCTTTTTACTCAGAAATTATTTTATTTTAAGGGGAGAAAGAGAAAGAGGAAAAGAAGCACATCAGGTATGTGTGGAGACCAGGGCTACCCCTACCCTGTGGTTGAGTTACTGACCAAGACTTTGTCCTAAATGGGGGTGTTAATGATGTGCTTTGGACACTATCTCAGGCCTGTGAACAGGAGTTGGTCCTAATCACGGGAGGGGGGTGGGGTGAAGAGAGAACAAGTATTTATTAAGCACCTTTGGTGACTATTATCTCATTTGATGGAAGGAGGAGTTGACAGGTTCACGTGCATTGTTATCTTGCATGTTGGGGTGAGGACCATTCCTGGTTCCTGGACCTGAGCACTACCGCCTAATCATCCCTCTTCCGAGAGGTGTTTCAAGCACGAAAGCCCTTGCTCTTAGCAAACAGCTAGTCCAGGTTGTCTGCCAACAGCTGGGAGAGAACACATTGCACCTGTTGTTATTTCTGGCTCCTTGTTTAAATTGTCCTGATAAGTTGTTGACTGGGAAGGTCACCCCTCATCAATGTTGGTGTTTTCTCTGTCACCATCTCCCACTGTCAGGGGCTCTCTGGACTGTGCTACGTCACTCCAGCTGGGTCATATGGAGTAAATGGCTTCAACTGGACTGTTCTATTCTTTCTACCAAATCAACCCATCAAATGCATTTATGATCCAGACAGGCAGATGAGACAGGGACATGAAGAAAGCATGATAGCAGGTAGAATGTAATCTCAGTTAATCAGTAAGCTGCTGGCTACTAGAGAAATGGAGGGACTCTGGTAAGAGTTCATGCAAGAGGAGGTGTTTGAGCTGATCTTTGACTAAAACGAGGGATTTTTTTTTTTTTGGTGAGGCAGTTGGGGTTAAGTGACTTGCTCAGGGTCACACAGCTAGTGTCAAATGTCTGGTCTAAGACTAGTTTTGAGCTCAGGTCCTCCTAACTCCAGGGCTGCTATTCTATCCACTGCACCACCTAGCTGCCCCTAAAACCAGGGATTTTAAGAGGCTGAAGTGAACAGGAACAAAGGATGTAAGAAAGTGTATCCATTCCTTCATCTCTCAGCCAATGTCCTAGACACTGGGGATACAGAGATGAAAATGAAAACCGTCTCTACTTTCAACGACAGGGATATCGAGGTGGCACAGTGGATGGAGCCCCAAGCTTGGGGTCAGGAAAACCTGAATTAAAATCCTATCTCAGACACTTAGTAACTGTGTGACCTTGGGTAAGCTACTTCATCTCTGTCAACTCTGTTTCCTCATCTGTAAAATGGGAATAATAATAGAATGGACCTCTCAAGGTTGTTGTGAGGACAATGATAGAGTGCTTAGCACAGTGCCTGGCATACCATACATGCTTAATGATTTTTTTAAATTTAAAAATTATTAGGGTTTAAATTCTGTTACATGTGTACAACACGTTCATCTGTAAGTAAGCAAGAAGTATATACAAAGCAAATACAAAGTAATTTTTTGGAGTGAGGATTAGAATGTAAGCTCTTTGAGGACAAGGGCTGGTTCATTTTATTTCTTTGCCAGAATAGTTCCAGGTCCATAGTAGGTACTTACTAAATGCTTGTTGAATTAGTTTGAAAGAAGAGATGGAGACAGAGATCTCTGGAAAAATTTGAGGTGAAAGAAAATATTTTCTTCTTCTTTTTGCGAGGTAATTGGGGTTAAGTGACTTGCCCAGGGTCACACAGCTAGTAAGTGTCAAGTGTGTGAGGCTGGATTTGAACACAGGTCCTGCTGACTTCAGGGCTGGAGCTCAATCTATCCACCGTGCCGCCTTACTGCTCAAGAAAACATTTTCAGTGGAGGACAAGAGGGATAGTGTTCTAGAGGAAGGGGAGCACTTGAGTTTGGGCCTTGAAGACAAAGAAGGATTTTCAGAGGCAGAAATAAGGGAAGTACATTCCATACCTCCTGTGGGGGTGGGGGGTGGGGGGGTATAAGCTTGAGAAAAGCCCCTCCCAGAAGGTGGGCTTTTGCAGAATGCTTGGGGCTAACAAAATGCCAGACAGATGCCCACATGCCAGAAAGTGTCATTGGCACTTTGTGAGTTCCAGGCCTGCTCGTAACACCCTGCTTCAAATCACACTCCCAAAGCCAACACCTCTGAATGTTTGCCCTACTTAACCTCACCTGCTCCCATGCTGGCCACAGCCCTCTCCTTCATCTCTGCTCAATCCCATAATGTCTACCTTTGGCTGTATGTTCGTGGTGTTTACATATGTGTTGGTCCTGTCTCCTCTATTAGCTTGTTAAAGGCCTTGATCCTAGGATCCCTGGCAGTTTGAGTAAGCACCCCCAAAGTTCTTGGCAGGAACCCTGGGTGGCTCAATAAATACTTGTCACCTAGCTGATTCTGTGCATGAAGATGGGTCTGTCTGCGAAGGAGGAAGGTTAGAGAATGCCAAAGCATGGGGGAAGTGGGATGGGCTGCATTTTTATATGTGTGTGCCAGCCCAGGTGTTAACCTTCCCCCCATACCCCGCCATAAAACCTGGAGATCCCAAAGTACCTCTCTGCCTGGCAACCTAGGTTTAAGTATTAGCTCTGACCCTTGCTGACTATGGGCAGGCCACTCCCCTTTTCTGAGACTCACTGTCTTCATCTGTAAAGTAAGTGGGTGTGGAATACGTTTGTTGGGGTCCCCTCCATCTCTGAAATCCTGTGATGCCATGATTGGTGAACATGCTGCTTGGAAGGGCCTCACTTTATAACCTGTAAAGCACTGAGATAGTAAGCTGGCTTTACTCCTAGGGGGAAAAAAAGAGGTATAAAAGACCACTGAGATTCATGGAAAGATGCATGCTTCTTTGGGGGAGCCACCAGCAAGTTGCCACCTGTCTCTGGAGTCCCTTTTCTCTCCTTCCTCTTATGCCTTTCTCCTTTTCCTTTCCTTTCTTTCCTTCTCTTTCTCCTTCCTTCCTCTCCCTCCCTTTCTCTGTCCCCTTCTCTCCTACTTTTCCACATCTGCTCTCTCTCTCTCATCTCCCTTCTCCTCTCCTCTCCCCCTCCCTCCCTCCTCTCCCCTTCTCTTTTCTTTCTTTCTTGTTCTCTCTTTCCACCCCTTTGTTTTCCTCTTTTTGTCTCTCTCTCCCCTCTGCTCTCTCCCAGAGTTCTTGGATGGAGTCACAAGATTGGAGTTCCAATCTCGACTCTTGTTTACTATGCATGGGGTACTGGGTAAGTAGTTCCATGCTATTAAAGATGAAGCGCTTGGATCAGACGACCCCCCCAGGTCCCTTCCTGCTCGAATTCGGCCATCTCAACAGCTCCCCTCTTTTTTCCCTCCATTGCTCTTTAAATCAGCTATCAGGAGTAAATCATTAATCTGTGTCAGAAAGGAAACTGTTGACATTTGTCCTGTTGTAAACCCAGCTCCTGTAGGAGACCTTGCTCTGAGGCTCCCCTGTTGTGGGAGTGGTGGGGGGGCGGCAAGGAACAATACAGCCTGCCATTCCTGAAAACCAAATGGTAAAAAGCCATCCCCCCATTTTTCCTCAATGATTGGTAAAACCCCACTGACTAGGATGGAAGGCAGGGTGAGTGGCCCCATTGAAAGGTCACGAAAAGCTAGATTGATTGTAAGTTCCTTGGAGGCAGGGACTGGCTTTTGCCACTTTTTGTATCCCCAGTGCTTAGCAAAGTGCCTGGCATGCAGTAAGTGCTTAATAAATGTTTGTTGAATTGAAAAGATGGTTTGGGATTCACCAGGTAAAGAGAGGGAAGGAGAACATTCCAGGCATAGGGCACTGTGTGACCAAATGCACAGAGGTGGTAGAGTCAGGTTGCCTTGAGAGAGCAGACTGAGCCAGTGTTGTCCAGTTCTGCTGAAGCATAGAATGTGGAGGAAAGTCATACAAGATAAGGAAAGGCAGAATGGCCTTGGTGGGGGAGGGCCTTGAATGCCAAGCAAGTGAATTTGAACTTATCTTGGGCAATAAGGATAAGAATCCGAGGATTTAGATCTGGAAAGGACCTTCGAGATCATTTTACAAATGAGGAAACTGAGACCCAGAGAGGTTTAGTAACTTTCCCCAAATCTCCCAGGATTTGGCAGGGTGAGAGTTCAAACCCGGATTCTCTGACCCTGGAGTCTATGGGCTTTCTGCCGGGCCAGCTGAGGCCCAGAGAGAAATTTCCCAGAATCTCACAGATGGCTGGTATCCACAGAGACAGGATCGTAAGCTCCCCGGGTCCCTACCCCAACCCCCATAGGTCCTAGATTCCAAATCAAGCATTCTTTCCGCTCTGCCACACGCTGCCTTGACAAACCAGGAGTCTCAGCTCTTCTCCCCCAAATGGGAGAGCTGGAATAGTGGTTTAAATAAAGAGTGGAATGCAGTCTTTCAGTCTTCCAAGACTCCCAAGTCATTACACAGCTGCTGTCAGGCAAACCCGCCGCCTGCCTGAGATGCTGACGACAATGATGGCGGTCGTGTTGGCTGCCAGGATTGATGAAAGGAACCCAACTCCATCCCAGCCTGGCCCCCTTCCCCGAGGCACCTGGCAGTGGGCCTCGGGTGCCAGCCGAGGTACCAGATCCCCTGCGTGGCATGGATGGGGAACTCATCTCCTCTCTTGCCTGGGAAGCTTTGGAGTTTATGGTTTAATAAGCAGGCTGTCTTCTCCCAGAACGGCTCCCTGGCCGGGCTTCCTCCCTCCCAGCATCAGAGCTCGGCAAGTGGAGATGAGCTTAGGGCTTTTCCTCCACCTCCCAGTTTCATTTCCTTCCTGGCACATGGTCCTCCCAGGATTTTCCATCCCTGGATCACTTCTCAGGATCGATGTGCTAATAACTACTGGTTTGATGCTGATCTCTCTTGTCTTTGTGGGAAGGAGGTAAGAGGAAGGATTTCTACCCACAGTGTCTATATTGGGGAGAGGCTGGTCAGGGAGGCGTGGACTCCTAGGGGAAATTTTTGGGTGAGCTGTGGAACCTGGTGCCTCGGTTTCCACATCTCTGTAATAAGGAGTGAAGGGTAGCGGGGAGGAGCGTGAAACTTGGAGAAAGCAAGCAAGCCTACTGTGTGCTGGGCACAGAGCTGGGAACTGGGAATGCAAAAACCAAAAATGAAACAGTCCCTGCCCCCAAGGAGCTTAGACAGACAGATGTTTATAGACAGTTGGGAGTGACCAGAGAGATGTCAGAGTCCACCCTGTTCTGAAAACAGCTGGCACCCCCTTCAGCTGCCCTGACAAGTGACCTCCAGCCTTTGCTCAAAGCCCTTCCAGTGGAGAAAGTCAGCCAACGATCAAAGAATCTGAGACCAATTCCCTTGTCTTACAGATGAGGAAACTGAGGCCCAGAGAGGTAAAGCATGTTGAGGTAGACCTAGAAAGGTCCACTGCCCCCATCTCAAGGATGAAGAATCAATCAAGTATTTATTAGGTGCCTACTAAATGAATACCATCCCTCCCCTCAAGGAGCTTACGTTCACTGGGAATCCACTCTCTCCCAACATGTCCCATCTCCACTCTGTACAGCTCAGCATTGTTGGGAAGTTTGTCCTCGCCTCAGTGTCCCCTCCATGCCCCCTTTTCCAATTTCTACCCCTCCTAGCTCCCCATCCCAGCCCCAATTCCAGGGCCGAGCTGAATATTTCTAATCTCTCTTCCCTGAGGCCAACTTTCTAATAGTTGAAAACAGGCCATAAGCACCTCCCCAAGTCTTCTCCAGAGGATAAAGCTTGAGCTCTTCCACTTACTGGAACCCAGGTTCTCTGCCTCCCCAGATGCCGTGCTCTCTCCATCCCCTCACCCCACAGCTATCCACACTTCCATCTGCTTATCTGTCCAGAGTTCCTCTCCTCCTGTAGCAGAATATTGTGAAGCGTCCATTTCCTGCTGGAGATCCCGTGCTGGCCCCAGCTGCTTCCTGTCTCCCACCCTGACATTTAGTGAGGCCACTTGGCCCAAGGGCCTCCAGCTGGGTTTGTTGTTTTTAGAAAACTCCCTTCAGCTGCACTCAAAGGGCATTTGTGACTTAACCATTTTCGGGGGTGTCTTTGAGTCCTGTCTGAAAAACACTTTCTCACCCACCCAGCCCAGATAGCAATGTGCCTTTGACCTCTGCTTGATGGGATGTTGTTACGTGACTTTGTCCATTTGGCTGAAGGAGGAAATTGTTTTAACATGTAGAGCAGCAGAATTCTTGGTATTCTGAGTCTTAGGCCATAGCGGGATGGGGAAAGAAAAAGCTGCGTGCCTCTGCCTTTGGGGGATTAGTCACAAGAGAGGACAAGTAGATTTCCATAGGTCACACAGCAAATCGGGGTACCAGGGGCAAGTCTAGGCCCATGGCACCCAGGCAGCTCTGGTAATGCTGGGGAGGGTCCCTGTAAGAGACGTGGCCCCTAAGGTTGCTGCATTTTAGCAGTGGTATTGATGAAATAAAGGGTATGGTGGCAAGCATTTATTAAGTGTTTACTGTGTGCCGAACACTGAGCTCTCTGCAGGGCCTACTGAAACAGCCCTTGTCTTCACAGAGCTTATATTCTGGAAGCATGAAGGAAGGGGAGAGAGGCTCATCATGTTTATTACAAGTATAGACAAATGAAGCATGTGTAAAATTATACCATTTGAGGATTAGTTGAGGATCAGAAGACGTGGGGTGACATGAGAACAGTTTTTGAGTCTTTGGAGGGGAGCCCTGAAGAAGCAAGATTAGCCTTGAGAGAGCTGGGAATAAAATGGGAAACGTGCAAAGGGCCAGACTAGAGTCAAGCCACGGTAGAATGCACTCAGGAAGTGATGGGGGTTCTCCAAATGACCACTGTTACAGAGGGGATTCTGTGTCCAGACATGGCCTCTAAGGGCCCTTCTAGCTCTGAGGTTCTATGGTTCTGTGTCCATAGTGAGGAAATTTCTGAGGTAGGAGACTTAGGACAGGGGCTCTTAATCCCTTTTGTGGCCTGGACCCCTCTGACAGTCTGGTCAAGCCCATGGACGCTTTCCCTGAAAAATTTTTAAATGTGTAAAATCAAATGTACCAGATTGCCCAGGAAACCAATTACATTCAAGCATAGTGAACAAATTATTAAAGAAAACTAGCTCACCAGTGCCTGGATCCCTGGATCCTGAGTTGGGCTGGGGAGCTCCCCTGGTCTTCCAGAGGCCCTGGAATTGAAACTTGAACTATCTTCCTGATGTCTCTTGGGCTAGAGAAGAGAAAATTTCAGCATGGCATGATAGATGATCGACATCTTCAAATATTATTATTCAGATAAGCTGAAGACTTGTCTTGAGGAAGACAGAGTAAGCTCATTTTGCTTGGCCCCGGAGGCAAGCAGGGGGGCAGAAGGGAGGTAGATATTGGCTCAGGATGGGAGAAAACCACCTAACTGGAGCCCCCCCCCCAAAAAAAAGAGAGAGAGCAGCATGTCTTAAGGGGAGGGGAGTTGTCTCACCAGCCCTGAAAGCTGCCCAGCATCCTCCTGTACAGGTCTTTGTAATCATGTATGGGGGGACACAGGGGATTGGCCTGGTTTAGCTTTGGGGGTCTCAGAGCCTAATTCACCCAAACTCCTCCTTAGCATCTTTCTTCTGCTCCCTAGGATATGAACATTAAGTGGTTCTTCTTGGTCCTGTGAACATTCGACAAGAGGGAAAACTGCTGTGGGAAGTGTTTTAATCATTATAATAGTCATGGTGGACATTCATGTAGCATTTCAAGGTTTGCAAATCATTTTCCATACATTCTCTCCCGGGAGCCTCACGGCCTCCCTGGGAAGTAGGTGATACAGTTTTACAGATGAGGAAACTGAGGCTCAGAGATGTTTATCAAGTCCTTTCACTCAGTAAGCATTTATTAAGCACCTACTGTGTTCAGTCTTTTCAGTTATGTCGACTCTTCCTGACCCCATTTGGGATTTTCTTGGCAAAGATACTGGAGTAATTTGCCATTTCCTTCTACAGCTGAGGTAGATGGGAAACCGAAGTAAACAGGGTTAAGTGGCTTGCCCAGGGTCACACACTAGTTAGTGTCTGAGGCTGGATTTGAACTCAGATCTTTCTGATTCTAGACCCAACACTCTATCAGCTACCCCCAAGCACCGACTCTGGCACTGTGTTAAACACTGAGGAGACTAAGACAAAAGTAGGATGGCCCCTGCCCTCAGGGGGTTCACAATTTAGTGGGAAAGACAACAGGCAAACAACTCTATACAGACAAGATATAGTCCAGATAAATTGGGGGTAATCTCAGAGGGAGGCAGTGAGACTGAGGAGGCCTTAAAAAGACTTTTTGCAGAAACTGAGGCTTCAGCTGAAAATGGAAGGAGGGGGAAACCAGAGGTGAAAATGGGGAGGGATGGGCAGCTAGGGTGGCACAGTGGATAGAGCTCCAGCCTTGGAGTCAGGAGGACCTGAGTTCAAATCTGGCCTCAGACACATAACACTTACTAGCTGTGTGACCTTGGGCAAGTCTTAACTTAACCCCATTGCCTAGCAAAATAAAAAATAATTAAAAAAAAAAAAGAAAATGGGGAGGGAGAGAGAGTTCCAGGTATGGGGAACAGTCAGTGAAGATGCTGGAGCTCAAAAAGAGAGGTTGGGTTCAGATTGTAAAGGGCTTGAAATGCCAAATAGAGACATTTGTATGTAACCTGGAGGGAACAGGGAGCTGCTGGGGCTTCTTGAGCTGGGAAGTGGCCTCAGATTTGTACTTTAGGAATGTCAGTTTGGCAGCTCTCTGGAGGATGGCTCCGAGAGGAGAGATCCTGGATGCAGGACTGGGGACAATTGCAGTAGCTCATCTAAAAGGAGATGAGAGCCTGGACCAGGTGATCATGTTGGGATGCTCATGAGAGTTGTTCAGGTAGAGTGAATGAGGCTTGGAAACTAGCTTGATTGGGGTGCAGGCATCCTCGTGAATGAAGAACCCAGGGATGCTTCTGAGGTCACAAAGCTGGACAATTGAGAGGGGAGTGATGGGGAAGTGAGGAGGAAGGACAAGTTTTGATTTGGACAGTTGGTTTGGACATCCAGGTGTAGACATTGAATGGGCAGCTGGAGATGTGGGACCAGAACTCAGGAGAGGCAGGGCTGGGTATCTGCATAGAGAGGATGAATGAGTCCAGGGCAGGGAGACTAATGAGAGAGGAGGAGAGGGTCCCTAAGAGCACTCTGGGTAACAGCCACATGTAGGGAGCAGGGCAGTGCTGGTGAATATGCAGAGGAGACCTGGAGTGAGAATCCCAGGGAGAAGGCAATGTCCAGAGAAGACGCGTCAGCAGGATCACGCACCCCAGAGAGGACGAGAAGAATGAGGTCTGAGAACAGAAGTCATCAGTGATGGGAGGGTGGGGAGGAAGGAGCCAGATCCAAGGGGGTGAGGTGTGTCATGGGTAGGAACTGAGTCCAGGCCACCTAAAGCAGAAGTCCAGCACTTTGACCTTCTGCCTCTGTTATTTGATGCTTTCCTTGAATCAGAATCAGAAAATGGTTCTGTTGATTGTGGGCATTTCTGTTGTCTCTTGCAGAGAAACAGTGTCCTGGTTTCACCAAATTAAAATTTAGGTGTGTTTTTTTTTTCTCTCAACACAATCCACATTTCTTTTTTTTGTAATATCCCAGTTCAATGAAGTTGAGGTCACGGTGAAACTCCCAATTCTTTCTCTCTCTCTCTCTCTCCATGTGTATATACATATATATACATATATATATATATATATATATATGTATGTATTATACATTGTATTATATATGTGTGTATATATATACACATACACATACATACATATGTATGTATATGTGTTGTATATATACACATCTGCATGTGTGTGTGTGTGTGTGTGTGAGAGAGAGAGAGAGAGAGAGAGAGAGAGATGCAGACGGTATGGTTCAGTAGAAAGTGTTCTGGATTAGAAGTCAGAGGATTTAGGCTCTAATCTAAGATTTACTACTCATGTCACCTTGGGTAGGTCACATAACTTGTCTGTTTCAGTTTCATCCAAGGTAAGAGTTGGGTTGGACCAGATGGCCTCTAAGGTCCCTTATAAATTGTAAATCCATTCCCTGAAAGTCCCCAATGTTTTCCTTTCTTGGAGGCAATGGGGTACAGTAGGAATAACACGGGTTCTAGAAGTCAGGGGATCAGGATCCGGATCCTCCCACGTCTGATACTTATGTCCTATGTGTGCTTAGGAAAGTGATTGAACTTCTTGCCTCAGCTCCCTGACTTGTAAAGTGAGGGGGGTTTGATTTGATGCCTTTGAGGTCTGGTGGCCAAAGCATCAAACCTGGAAGTCATTCGATTTAGAGATATTGGGGACCTGAGGCTCATCCATCTGTCATGGTTCACCCTCTACTACCACCATCACCTTTCACCGAGAAAGAGAAGAAATTGGGGGGGAGGGGGGGACGAGTAATCATAATCATCCCCTAGGATGGGAATCCTCTTTTTCAGAGCTAGTGGGGGGAGGAGGTGGTGGTCACCAGAGACAATCAGTCAGTCTCCTAACTCCTCTTAAAGTAACTACCAAGATGCTGGCCGTGGCACCTTTGTCAGGTGAGAACACCTCCATTGAGTCAATCTGAGGTGGACCGAGGTAGGAACCAGCCCTGGATCTCTCCAGTGGGACAGGAAGTGTGCTGGGGTTGGTTGAGGACATTTGGCCATGACCTTTGGGGCTGAATAAAAGCATTAAATGAGGTAATAGTCAGTAAAGTGCTTAGCACAGCACCCGGCACATAATAGGTCCTTCCCTTACCCTATAAAAGCAGGAGCTAATTGGAATTCAGGGAGTTTTTGTCCCCAGCACTTAGTACAATGAGATAATATTCAATAAATGAGATAATGGTTGTCCAGTGCTTAGCACAGTGCCTGGCACATGGGAGGCACTTAATAAATGCTTATTCTCTTATTCTCCTCTTATAATTTCTGGAACTTAATAAGCATTTAAAATGCTTTGTCATTCAATCAAAGCTCAGCTCAGGTGTTTCCTCCTCCAGGAAGCCTTCCCTGATCCTCTCCCTACCACTGCCTCCCCCCAGAATTTTTCATGCTCTCTTCAGCCCTAATTTTCCTTGTACTGTATTTATCTGTGTCTACTCTGAATGAGTAGAGAAAGAGGAAAAAAAAGTGCTTATTTCTCTATATATTATATCCTGCTGCTTTCCACAGTAGAATGTAAGGTCCTCAAGAGTAAGAATTTGGGCTATTTTTCTTTTTATCAAGGCAGCTAGGTGATCCAATACCTAGAGTGTAGGGCCTGGAGTCAGGAAGACCTGAGCCTCAGACATATACTAGCTGTGTGACCCTGGTCAAGTCACTTAATGTCTGTTCACTTCAGTTTCCTCTTAGGCAAAATGGGGATAATTATAATACCGACTCCTCATAGTAGTTGTGAGGATTAAATGAGATAATAATTGTGAGATGCTTAGCACAGTGCCTGGCACATAGGTGCTTAATAAATGCTTATTTCCTTCCTCCTTTGCTCCCTCCCTCCCTTCCTTCCTTCTTCCCTTCCTTCCTTCCTTCCTCAGAGCCAACCACAGCACAGCCTTACAGAGACTAGGTGCTTAATAAATGGTTTTGTCGTTACATTGAAGGCTACAAAGCTTTATCCAGCTCTGGTCCTCTAACTCCAAGTTCAGCAATCTGCCATCCCTCCCTACCAGAGCTGCCTTCTGTCTTCTTTCAATGATTATATGGCATTTGTTAGGATTCCTAGTACTACTAATGTTGATGGACACTTTATGCTCCTCCGGGCTTGTCCTAGTGCCTTATCTCATCAGATAAGCCTTGGGAAAGAGGCGGGGCTGGATTATTGTCCCCCTCATTTGGTGGATAATGAAACTGAGTTTTAAAGAGATGAGCCCACTCTCCCAAGGTTATACAACGACTCAGTGGCAAAGGGAGGGCAAGAATCTATTTTCCTAAATCTCAATCCAGTGTTAGTTTTAACCTCATCACACCTAAAATGTCTATCTTGCCTGGTGCTCTGGCTTCTGTCTGTCCATGTTTTTAGATAATAATAGTGAATTTGGAACAAGCAGACATCAGTTCATTTGAGCAATAAGATTTTGTTGTTGTTGAGTCATTTCAGTGGTGTTCAACTCTTCATGACCCCATTTAGGGTTTCCTTGGCAAAGATATTGGAGTGGTTTGCCATTTCCTTCAACTCATTTGACAGAGGAGGAAACTGAGGCAAACAGGTTAAGCAACTTGCCCGGGGTCACACAGCTACTAAGTGTCTGAGACCAGATTTGAATTTAAATCCTCCTGACTCCAGGCCCCGAGCTCTATCCACTGCACTGCCTAGCTGCCCAGAAATAAGGCTGCTAACAGGGAAATGGCATTGGATTTGTCAAATATAAGTGAAAGTGGTTGACTTCTGGATAGAGCCCACCAAATGGCCGTGACCCTAGAATGGAATCAAAAGACTGTCTGTAGGGGACATCCACATGAATTCAGCCTTAACAGCATATTCACAGAGAAGTATATAAATGACTAAGTTATTCAGCTTTGTTTGTGCAGATTTATGGTGGCAATTCAGGACCAGGTCATTGCCATCAGATGCAGGCAGAAGGGCTACCCTTAAGGAGGACCTCAGACTTTGTGATCCCCATAGACTGTGTGAGAAAGCCCCAGGAGCTGTGCAACACCTCACTCCCAGCCAGCCACTATCCTTTTAGTCAGCTGCAGAAAGGTCTGAAGAACGTTGAAGACAAAAGAATGATAGCAGGGTAGGGACATCCCAGAATGTGAGAGCTGGAAGGGACCTAGCTTAGCCCCCACATAGTCCAGGGTCCACACCGAAGGAATCCTCCCATAATGTAGCCAACAAGTGGTCGTCCCTCTGCTTAGAGACCTCCAGGGGAGGAGACTTGTCCTGCGGCCATTTCTGTCTGAACACCATGCCCAGCATCGCCATCTTCATCTAATGTCATTTTCACCATCCATGCAGTGGTCTACAAGGCAAGGGAAGGAAATAAGCATTTCTCTAGCACCTACTGTGCCAGTCCCTGTGCTAAGTACTTTACAAATATTATCTTATTTTTATCCACAAAGAACAGATTATATTTGTAAAGTGCTTCACAAACTTTTAAGTGCTTAATGATAATAGTAACAGTAATAAGCACTAAATGATGAGCAAGCAGACTTCAGAAAAACCTGGAAGAACTTATATGAATTGATGCTGAGCGAAGTGAGCAGAACCAGGAGAACATTATACACAATAACAGCCGCATAGCAGGATGATTTACTCTGATAGACATGGCTCTTCTCAGTTATGCAAGGATCTAAGACAACTCCAAAAGATTCATGATGGAAAATGCTATACACATCCAGAGAAAGAACTATGGGGACTAAATGCAGATGGAAGTATACTATTTGCTCTCCTTTTCTTTTGTTGTTTGGTTTCTTCTTTCTTGTGGTTCCTCCCATTGGTTCTAATTCTTCTTTACATGACTAATGTGAAAATATGTTTAATAAAAATGTATATGTAGAGCCTATATCAGATTGCACTGTCTTGGGCGGGAGGAGGCGGAGAAAATTAAAAACTCAGGATAGCTAGGTGGTGCAGTGGATAGAGCAGCAGCCCTGGAGTCAGGAGGACCTGACTTCAAATCTGGCCTCAGACACATACACTTACTAGCTTTATGACCCTGGGCAAGTCACCTGACCCCAACTGCCTCACCAAAACAAAACAAAACAAAACAAAACAAAATTTAAAACTCAAAAGCTTATGGAAGTGAATGTTAAAAACTAAAAATAAATTAATTAATTTAAAAAAAAGAAAAAATAATAAGTGCTCATGTACATGTTATGCCATTTGATTCTTACAATAACCCTGTAAGTTAGGTGCTATTATCCCCATTTTACAAATGAGGGAACTGAGACTGAGTGACTTGAGTGACTTGCCCAAGGTCACCCAGTTAGTAAATGTCTGAGTTGGGCTTGAACGCAGGTCTCCCTGACTCCCCTAGGTGTGAGTATGTAAATGCCAGCTATCATAACTTTTAGCGATTATTTAAAAAAATGATTAATTAGCAATTATTAATAAGCTCTTATGAAACATAATCAGCATAACACTTATTGTCACCTGGCCAAATGCTTATAATCTCTTAGCTTTGTGGGATGAAAAGATTTCAACTATCGAGAGCTGGCGGAAGATCGGGAAACTGTATAGAAACAAGATGGAGTCCATATCATCCTTGTCCATCTGCTTGAAGGACTATTCCAGTTGTCTCGAAGATACCTTATGTCAGCCTGCAGAGAATGAGCTAACGTCCTGATGCTCTTACTCAACTATAGAATCGGTTTTTCTCTTAACCTGAGCCATAGAATATGAACTTTGTTGTTATTGTTTAATTGCTTTTGAATCGCGTCTGAATCTTTGCAATCCCAGCTGGGGTTTTCTGGGCAAAGATACTGGAGTGGTTTGCCATTTCCTTCTCTAGCTCACTTTACAGATGAGGAAACTGAGGCAAACAGGGTGAAGTAACTTGCCCAGGGTCACACAGCTAGTAAGTGTCAAGTGTCTGGTCTGAGATCAGATTTTGAACTCAGGTCCTCCTGAATCCAGGGCCGGTGCTCTATCCACTGCACCACCTCGCTGCCCCTGTTGTTGTTATTGTTCTGTGGTGATGATGATGATGATGAGACAGGTTTAACTTCCTCTTGTGATAGCTGGGTTTAGGGTTTTTCTTTATTCCTTCCCCTGGGATTTCTTTTCTTCCTCTTCCTCTTGGGACCACTGACTATGCCTCAGAAGGAAAGTCCACCAAAGCAAACACCTTACAATTTCCATTGGAAGGAGCTTTCTAGCCCTCTAGTTAGGAAGGGAATAAGCATTTATTAAGCGCCTACTGTGTGCCAGGCACTGTGCTATATGTTTTACACATATTATCTTATTTGCTAAACTTTTTTTGTTGTTCAGTTGTTTTTCAGTTGTGTCTGACTCTTTGTGACCCCATTTAGGGTTTTCTTGGCAAAGATACTAGAGTGATTTGCCACTTC
This sequence comes from Vombatus ursinus, assembly GCF_900497805.2. Classification (NCBI taxonomy): domain Eukaryota; kingdom Metazoa; phylum Chordata; class Mammalia; order Diprotodontia; family Vombatidae; genus Vombatus; species Vombatus ursinus. The sequence continues at coordinate 6,266,943 of NW_020949772.1, forward strand.
CTTCTCCATCTCATTGTACAGATGAGGAAACTGAGCCAAACAGGGTTAAGTGACTTGCCCAGGGTCACATAGCTAGTAAGTGTCTGAGGCTGGATTTGAACTCAGGTCTTCCTGACTCCAGGCCCAGCAATCTAGCCATCTAGCTGCTTCCATGCTAGAGTAGAATCAGAGCTCCATCTTACCGATATAGAAACTGAGACCTACGGAGCTGAAGTGATTTGTCCAGGATCACCCAGCTATTGACAGGAGCAAAGATGGGATTTGAACCTGAGTTCTTTGACTGTGTGCTGTGTGTACCATCTTTCCAGTGTACCATGATATCTCCATGGGTAGTGATGTCCTGGACAGAAATAGGAGAGAAGAAAAAGTGTCTACTATGTGCTAAGCATCAGAGATACAAAACAAGCAAAAACAGACCCTGCCCTCCAGGAGCTTCCATTCTAATGGGGGAGGCAACATCTGATACATTCAGTTATGTGCAAGATCTAGACTGTGTAAATGGGAGATCATCTCAGCAGGATGGCAGGAGCAGTGGAGAGTGTGGGGGAAAGGGAGGAGGCAACACGTCCTGGCCAAAGCAGGATTGGAGCTCAGACTTGAGACACAGGACAGTGGATTGTTACTCCAATAAATAAACCATAAATAAATCTTCTCTAGCCCTGGTTCCTCTGTCGCTTGGATTATGAACAGAGCGTGTTTGGGTGTTTGTGTGTGTGTGTGTGTGTGTGTGTAGGATGGAGAGCTGTCTATAAATTTGCCTGGGAAAGTTCTGTTGGGTGCGGGGAAAGGTGGGATGTGAGGTAGGGGGGAGTCATATGGAAGGGGCCTGGGAGCTCAGACTTGTGTGTCTTGGCCCCAGAGGGCAGAAGACCAGATGCACTGGGTCAAAGTTGAGGACCAGCAAATTGAGGCTTGATGTCAAGAAAACCTTCTAAAGCTTGGCACTGTGTCCAAGCATGGAATGGGCTGCCTGGGGATGTGAATTGGGTTCTTTCCTCCCTAGACAGCTTCCAGCAAAGCCTGGATCACCCATTTTTTAGGAGAAATGATAGAGGGATGTATTGGGCTATATATTCTCTGAGCTCCCTTCTGATTCAGAGATGCTGAACTTAGGGTTTGCAAATTGTAGTTACTTTGTAAAAATGTGGTAGATTTGATTAGAATGCTAGATCTGGAATGAGAAAGGACCTCAGAGGACCATCTGTTCCAGACAGTTCAGTTCCCCGAGGCCCAAAGAGGGAAAGGGATCTGTCCATGATCACAGAGGTAGCCAGTGACAAAGCCAGGATTTAGACCTAGATCTTTTGACAGCAGATTGTAGTATTCTTTGTATCACATCACACTTCCTCCCAGCAGCAGGGACCCCCAGGCTTGGCCCCTGAGAACTCAAACCCCCTTGGCCTATTGAGATGCCTTTTAGCAGGATCTTGTGCGGTCCTTCTTTCCCTGGCTTTCACTGGGCTTCATGAGCCGAGGAGCATCTCCGCTTTCTGGTCAAGGCATCCCGGCTCCTCTTCCCAGCTCTGCTGAGGGAAGTTGGCATATGTGGAAATGGCAAGAAGCTTGGCAGCAGGAGCGCTGGGTTCTAGTCCTGCTGCCACCACTGTCTTCCTGTCACGCTTTGTGCAAAGTCTCTGAGCCTCATTTGTAAAATGAGGCAGTTGGACCAGGTCAAAAATCTTTAGATTCTCTTCCATCTCTGACATCTTAGAATTCTGTTAGTTCTAGAGGAAGAGTCAGTCAACAAACATTTACCACTTACTTTGTGCCAGGCTTTGTGCTAAGCCTGGGGATACAGATGAGAAAACCAAAGACAGTTTCTGCCCTCAAGGGGCTTCTGTGGTGGGAAACGAAGAGACAGTGTTCTTGGGTACCATCCTTAAACGGAATTTTGAGGAGGAGCTCTCCACTTCACCCTCCAATCAGAGGGACCCCCAGGCAGACCCAGAAGTGATAATCCCACTGTACTCTGCCTTGATCAGGTCATATTTCAGACATCTCTAATGTTACTTTGAATTCTGGGTACCCCAGTTTAAGATGGACATCAGTAAGCTGGAAAGTGTCTCCGTTCTCCTGAACAATCAGAATGCTGAAGGGTCATGAGTCTATGTCATATGAGAACTGGTTGAAAGAACTGGAAGAAAAGACTTGGGGGGCAGGGGGAATGAGGGAAGGGAACACGCATTTATTAAGTACCAACTGTATGCCAGGCCCTGTGCTAAGCACTTTGCAGATATTATCTCATTGGATAGCTGTCTTCAAGTATTTGAAAGGCTGCAGGATGGAGAAGGGATCAGACTTGGTCTGTTCTGGCCCTAAAAGGCAGAACTAGGAAGGACAAGCAAATGTGGCAGAGGCCAGTTTAGAGCTACCTGGTAATGAATGCTGGCTCAGAACGGCAGCAGGAATTTGTTAAGCTGTGGGGATACAAAGAAAGGCAAAAGCCAGTCGACAGTGGCTCTGCCCTCTGGGGAGGTCTTTAATCAGAGACCGGGTGTTGGCTATGTCAGAGAAGCGAGTCCTTTGGAGCATAGGGGCCTCGATGGCCCCAAAAGTACCCTACCAGCTCCAGGATTCAGTGGTCCCTCTTCTTCCTTTCCACCTCTTCCACTCATGAAAGATTAGGGATCAAAGTCTCTCTGTCGACATTCTTCCCTTCCCTAGCCTCCGATGTAGAGGCAGGCCCAGTGGGAGGAGAGGATGCTAGGTTTGTTAGACAAGCAGCCTCCCCCAAGACCATACTACACAATTTCCCCTATAAAATGATTGTTTTTCTGCATAATAATAATTTGTATCAGGCTTATTAACCTGGCATCCTCAGAACCCCTCAAGAAGTTTCTGAAAGGGTCCATGAACTTGGATGGAAAAAGCATGTCTTGATTTCAGTGAAACCAGTTTCCTTTGCACTCCTCTGTATTTTCATTTATTCATTTAAGAACTTTCCTGTGAGAAGGGGTCCCTTGGCTTCCCCGTTTTGCCAAAGGGGTCCAGGACACACACAGAAAGGTCAGGAGCCCCTGACTTTTAGAGCTCACAGATTTAGAACTAGAGGTCATATTGGGGCTTGTCTGTTTCTAACCCTTTGCATTTACATGTGAGGAAAATGAGACTTGTTAAGTGATCTGCCCGGGGTCATGCAAGTGATTGACAGAGGTGAGATTTTAACCCAGGGTCCTCGGACTCCAAAACCTCTCTTCTCTCTGTTGTTTGATGGCTCCTCTTAAGGATTACAAAAATCAATGCAATGTCCAAGGGATGTTTCTCCCCCAGGCTCCAGCAACCATTGAACACGCCAAGGGGAGAGAGGGAGGGACGCAGGAAGCAGGAGTGAGGACATCCTCGCTCTCCGCTTTTAAATGAGCATCTCCCTTCCAACGGCCGGGAGAAGCCGAGCAGATTTTCTGAGGAGGCTCTCGTGCGGAGCTGGGCACTTGGGGCTAATGGGGCTGAAGCCCTTGGTAACCAAGGAACAACAATAGAGATGGTGAGGGGGCCTGTTCTTCAGGCACTTTATGCTCTTCTGGGCACTCTCTCCAGCCATTATCTTGTTTGATGCTCTTAAGTGAATATTCTGAGAGCTGGGAGGCAGGGCTGATGCCGTGGCTCGAATTTCCAAAGGGATCTAGCCAGGCTGCCGTGCCAAACCCAGTCTGAAGGAGGTGAGGGGTAAGGGATGAGGGGCGATCTGTTATTGGTAACATTCATGAGAGCCCCTGCCCTCTCTTTAGCACTTTAAGATTTGCAGGGAGTTTTTCTCATCTGAGACCTTAGAGGTATTGATGGTTTGAGGGCTCATTCCCCCCATTTTACAGATGAGGAAACGGAGGCCCAGGGTGGGGTGTGCTTTTGCTGACTGTACCTGGAATCCAGAGATCAGCCCTGGGGTATCCCTGCCCCTGTGATGCAGCTGGCCCCTTTGCTGACCTTCCTCCCACACCAGCAGGCAGCCTGCATCCTCAGCCCATTCGTCTCTGTCTTTTCGGGTGCTCATTACTGTCCCTCAGACTGTCTCTCTGAGAGAAGCCTAATAAACTTGGCCACCAAATGAGGCTCCAAGGGCTTCTTCAGTTTTAATAAAGTCTGCCAATTAGTCGGGTCTCTTTATGGTATCTGTTGTTACCCAGCTCCTGTGGCCTGGCTGAGGATGTTGGGTCAGAGTCACTTCTGGTGAGAAGGAGGAGGAGGTGGGAGTATTTGGCAGTGATACCCAAAGAGCCTGGGGGGGCCAAAAAAAAAGCAGAGGATCATGAAGATAGAACCCGGCCCAAAACACATCTTTGGAGCCTTCACTTCCCTGCAGCCCTTGCAAGCTCCAGCCTGCCCCATTCCTGAGTAGAGAGGAGTCTGTGTAACTGGCTAGGCCTGGGGTAACCTACCTGGCTTCTGGCCCCAGCCCAGGACCCCTCCCTTGCATTTCCTCTGTCCTGCCCGAATCTGGGTGAGGCTGCCTCCCTGAGGGTCCCGCCTTTCCCCTTCCCCTCAACTTGGCATTTCCTACCTTCTCCTAGAAGCCAGCATCCAAGAGAGCTTCAGTAACCCACAGAGGACTTTGAACTTTCTGTGATGGGAGGTTGGGGGCCCTGTTATGCCAAGGCAGGCACTGGCCTTTGTTTTTCATCTCAGTTCATTTATCCTGCAATCCTGCTGGGTTGTAGGGAGACTGAAGCTAGAATGACTGCTCTGTTAGTGTGTATTCTTCATCTTGCGCTCCATACAGTAGTCACTTAGTGTTTGCTGAATTAATGAATGATGTCATGTGCTAGAGGAAGTAGCCTTGCTTGTTTGGCACCAGAAGGCAGAACCAGTTGCAATGATCAATGTTTGCAGAGAGGTAAATAAAGGCTTGATACGGGCGGGGGGAGACTTTCTAATAATAAGAGGTGTCCACAGTAGAAAGAGGGCAGCCTCCGGAGGGAATGGGCCTCCCCTCTCTGAGGGCTTCTGGCAGAGGCTGGGGCGCTGGTGTGGCAGCTGTTCTAGGCAAAACTGCTTTCTGCTGCTGCTTGGACCAAAAGGTGGCTCTGTACCCTCCCAACTTTGAAATTTTGGGATTTTGTGAGATTTGCTAGTTTCAGATGTGGGTCTCTCATCCAAGGTTATTCTAATTCATTTTCAATCAAGCCATCAGCAGCAATTGTTTTTTCAGCATCTTGTAAGCCAGGCATTATGCTGGAGAACAGGAGTACAAAGACAAAAAGGGAATGGGTCCCTGCCCTCTAAGTGCTTACACTCTGTTGGAGAGACAACTTGTACATATAGAAGTATATGCAAAATAAATCAAGGGAATGTTGGGGGGTAGAGCAGTTCCCAGTCATTTATATCTTTCTATCTATTGGTTGATCTATCTCTGGAGAGAGAGAGAGAGGAGAGACACAGAGAGATGTGGTGGAAGAGACAGAGAGGGGAGAGAGAGAGAGACAGAGAGAGGTAGCTAGGTGGTGCAGTGGACGTAGCGTTGGACCTGGAGTCAGGAAGACCTGAGTTCAAATGCAGCCTCAGACACTTATTAGCTGTGTGACCTTGGGCAAGCCATTTAACCTCTGTTTACCTCAGTTTCCTTATCTGTAAAATAGAGATAAAAACAGCAGGGTTGTTGTGAAGATCCAATGAGATATTTGTAAAGCTCCTAGCACAGTGCCTGGCACACAGTAGGTGCTTAATAAATGTTAGCTATAATTATTGTGTGTGTGTGTGTTTGTGCATGTATAAGGGAATTATTTTGTCCTCCTCCCCAGTTTGTCTCCTCCCCCATCCTTTTCTTTCTCTCTACTGCATAGAATCTGTCTACTACATTTCCAGTCTTCTTATTCTTCCCCTTTGAGTGCACACTTTGCCATCCAGTGACACTGACCTCCTGGCTGTCCCACCATCTCTGCCTTCAGCATCCTCACTGGCCCGGCCTTCAGGCTTGGAATGTTCTCCCTCCTCCCATCCACCTCCTGGCTTCACTGGCTTCCCTGGCTTCCTTCAAATCCCAGCTGAAATCTCCCCTTCCTCAAGGACCCTTGCTTAGTGCTAGCACCTTCCCTCTGTTAATTTTCTCCAGCTTACCCTGTCTGTATCTTGTTTGCAGGGTGACTTCTCTTTAGACTGTGAGCTCCTTGAGGGCAGGCTCTTTTTGCCTTTCTTTGTATCCTCCTCACTTAGCACAGTGCCTAGTGGGTAGTAGGTGCTTAATTAATGCTTGATGACTTGACTTGACTTCCCCAGTGACCCCTTCTCTCTGACATACCTTGGCTGTTGAGTAACCCACTTCCTGCCTTCAGCTGACACGGGCTGGGGCTGGTTTTGTTTTTTTAACCTTGTCAGGCCCACAGGATAGTGAGGGCTGTGTGGGGAACTGCCTAAAATAGCTACGGGGCCCCCAGCCAGAGAAGAGTAGCCAGATTCTCCAGGAGGGGGGGTTGTACCACTTTAAAGATAACTAAGCCCCCTCCCACATGTATGCACACCCCAACACCGCTGCTTTTTCTTGCTTTTCCCTTGTTCCCCCTCTGAGATCCTCCTACAGACAGCTTGCAACTTGGCACCTCAGCTGGACACTTCTGAGGGCTCTGCCTGGCTCCCCTTGCCTCATTCCTGCCTGCTGGTAGCAAGCAGAAACAAGGTTGTGGTCCAGCTGTTGCAGTTAGGTCTGGGGTTCCCAGGCTCTTTCTCCTAACTCTCCCTTACCTGACCTGACTAAGATGGGCACTGGTCCCAGGTTGGGCCAGGTGTTTGCTATTTGAGAGGACAGACCCTGGCATAGACCACAATACCTCCTCCCCCCTTTCTCCCCCATCCTGGAGTCAGTAAAACTCTTTGCTTGGTCATAGCATGTTAGATTTGGAAAGGAACCTTAGAGAGAATTTATCCAGGCAAGTGACTTGCCTAAGATAGTACAGCATAGCAGGGATCTGGACCCTAGTCTTGGGACCTCAAACCCAGCGCTCTTTATCCTTAATAAGACTGACTTTAGCATTTCCCCTTCCTACCCACTACAAGTTGGGCTGTCCTTCATCTAGTCAATCAATCAATCAATGAATCAGTCAACAAATGCTTATTAACCGCCTATTCAGCACCACCCTCTATTTCAGGGGTTATTAACCTTGGGGCCACTTGCATGCCCATGTGGTAGAGAATCAGTGAGTTTGAATGAGGGGGGAAAATTAATCATATCTTTATTTTTATTAACCTCTAGCTGAAAATTCACATTTTCTCCTGTTATTTAAAAACATGATTCTGAGAAGGGGTCTGCAGGCTTTCTAGACTGCCAGAGGGGGTGCAGGGCTCAAACAAGGTTAGGAACCCCCATCTTGATGAAGCCTTTCCTGATTCTCCCCATCAGCTGCCAGGGACCTCCCTCCCCCAATTATTTTGTATTTTATTCCCTTTCTATTTGCTCCATCTACACTAACATATGTTCTTGCTGTCTGTCCCATTAGAATGGAAGTTCTCTTTTTAGCCAGGTCCTCAAAGAGCTTCCATTCTGTCAGAAAAGATAACACACGCATAGAGAAATTGATATGAGGAAATTTGGGGATGGGGGTGATGTTGGGGGAGAGAGGCCCTCGTACCTGGGGACTTGGGAAAGGCCTCATGTGACACTTGAGTTGACCTTGGACAGAAGAGCAAAGTTCAGCTGGGCCCCCCTCCCTTCTGCCCTGGGAACCCCTGCCTCCCTTCCAGGAGCCCCTCCAATCCCATACCCCAGGCCTAATGCACACATGGACACGTGGACATGTGTTAGATTGACTTGTCCATGTGCACAGTGCTTCCTCTAGGGAAACATAAACTACTCAAGGGCAGGCACATTGTTTTTGTCTTACCTCTTCCTATCCCCGACCCAGCACGATGCTCAGCATTGATGCAGATGCCTTCTTTAAATGCTTGTGGAATGTATGATTGAATTCACAACTCTGCATTGGGAACTGGCTGAGATGGGGAAGATGAATAATATATAATCTCTTCTGTAAGGAGCTTACATGATAGTGAGGGAAATGGAGCACGCATATGCCAAAAATATTAATGACTCCCGGAATTAGCGGGTATCAGACCCAGAGGGTTGTGTAAGGAAGGAGGGGGCATTTCTGACCTGTCTCTGTATCCTCAGTACTTAGCCCAGTGCCTGGCAGATTACAGGGCTTAATAAATGCGTGTTGAATGAATGACCTGGGGAAATTCTGAAAGCCTTCCTGGAGGAGGTAGAGTAGCGGTACTCCAGAGACAGCTAAGTGTCACAATGAGTAGAACACTTTCCTGGAGTCAGGAGTCCCAAAGTCCTGAGTTCAAATCTGGTGGCAGACGCTTAGTAACTGTGTGACCCCATGTAAGTCACTTAACCTTTGTCTGCCTCAGTTTCCTCATCTATAAAATGAGAACAATAGTAGCACCTACCTCCCTGATTGTTGTGAGGGGAAAAAAATGAAATAACATATGTAAAGCCCTTTGCAAACTGGAAAGTGCTACATAAATTCTGGTTATTAATAATAATAAAAAACTATCCTTCCTTACTCTTTCCATCCCCTCAGTGTCCTGTTCTAGAGCAGCTGCCTCAAAAGGAAAGATTGGAAGTGATCTCATGCTTCCCTAGGGGTTTGAGGTTGGAAGGGGGAGGGAGTGATGCCTTAGCCCCCAAAGCTATGCCTAATGGAACATTGAGGCTCTGGGACACCAGGGCAGAGAGGCCTGCATAGCACCCCATAATTGTCCTTCATAGGCATCCACCTAGTCTGTCTACACCTTTTCCTCATCCTGTACATCACAGAGCCCGGTCCCAAGAGAGCAGCTTGTATAGGAGTCAGGGGCAGCATTTCAGAAACTTCCTAAGATTCATAGAAGGTCAAATCCTCTTCATTTACAGATCAGGGAAACTGAGACCTGGACAAGGGAAATCAGTTGCCCAAGGTCACACAGGTGGGAAATAGCAAAGGCCACAGCCCGTCTCCTCTGACTACCAGTTCTGTGTTCTTCCCCACCATACCTTACTTATTACCTTTCATTTGTAAGTACATGAATGAATGAATGAATGAATGAATGAATGAATGAATGAATGAATGAGTGAGTGAATGAAGTGTTTATTGTTTACTTTGGGCCCAGCTTCCCAGGTCTTTTTGAGTATGGAGGTAGGAAGAACCATGGAGAATCCTGTCTGCAAGGGAGGTTGGGAAGACACTGTTTATCTTTCCGGATTTTTGAAAATGTAAACACATCCTCTTTGGAAGAGGGAGCAGAAGGGAACCCAGGTGCACACGGGTGTGGAATAGTCAGATGTGAGTCTCAAGGCCTCTGGCTCAGGGCTTTTCTTGTTCTGATCTCAGCTCTTGGGGGCTCACCCAGAGGCAAGAGGATTTCCTGTACCCCTCTCCACCTTCCCCCAGCCCCATCCTCTGTTCCTTTATGCCCCTCCCAGGTTTAAGGCCTGCCTGTCAGAGGACCAGGTGTTCTCCCCATGCGTGCACTGACTCAGTTCTCTCTCCCCTCCCCATTGTATTTTCTAACCCACAGCCCCCTGCTCCTCCAGGGTCACCTGGCGTAGGTCGTGTCTCAGCTCCATGGCCCTCCCGCTGCTCACTCGAGTCCCATCTGCCAATCTGACTCACCAGCCCTCAGGGACAGGGCTGCATCTGTCCTCCGGCTTATCCACCACCCTCCCTCAGTACATGTTCCTGGCTCGGCACAAAGCAGATAGAGGGGTCTAGCTGGGAGAGGAGGGAGATGACGAGGGAAGCCTTCCAGGCCTGGCGACTAAGGGGATGAATTCGGGAGTCTCTCCTTTCTAGCATCAGGCCATGGTCTTCATTGGTCAGTTCCTGGTCCTTGGACTCAGAACCTCAGAGGGAGAAGGAGCTTATTGTGAAAGCAAAGATCAGAACTGGGAATAGCTAGAGATATTGATCGCTATTTTCTAGATCAAAGAAAGCCCTTCCTGTGAGCCTTACAGCTCTGTGAGATACTTGTTCTTGGTATAATTATCATTCCCATTTTACAGATGAGGAAACTGAGGCTTAGGGGTGAAGTACCTTGTCCCAGGTCACACAAAGGAATTCAAACGCAGGTCTTCAAGATTCCCAAGACTGGTGCAGAAACCACTACCCCACCTTGCCTCTCCTTAAGCAGGATTTCATTCTACCTCATATCATTTTTATACATATGTCCTACACCTCCCACTCCAACTACATCATCATCATCATCATCATCATCATGATTGCTAACATTTGTATAGCTCTTGTATTACAAACATTTCATTTGATCCTCACAACAACCTTGGGAAAGAGGTGCTATTGTTGTCCCCATTTTACAGATGAGGAAACTGAGGCAAATAGGTTAAGTGACTTTCCCAGGATCACAGGGCAAGTGTCCAAGGCAAGATTTGAACTCAGGTCTTCCTGATTCCAGGCCCAGTGCTCTATCCACTGTACCACAGAGCTACCAAAAAGTTCCTTGGTAGCCAAGACCTACCTCCCTTCTTTCTGAGATTATCTCCAAGTTCTCCTGTCTCTATCTTATTTGTCCAAAGTTGTTGGCATGTTATCTTCCCTATTAGACTGTGAATTTCTTCAAGGAAGGGACTGTCTTTTTTAAAAAAAAATTTATTAATTTATTTTGATTTATCAACAATCATTTCCACAAGCTTTTGAGTTTTAAATTTTTCTCTCCCTTCCTCCCCACCACCCTCCCCAAGACAGCACACAATCTGATATAGGCTCTACATATGCATTCCTATTAAACATATTTTCACATTAGTCATGTTGTAAGGATGAATTAGAACCAATAGGAGGAACCACCAGAAAGAGGAAACAAAACACAACAGAAGAAAAAACATAGCAAATAGTATGCTTTGATCTGCATTCAAACTCCATGGTTCTTTCTTTGGATGTGGATAGCATTTTCCTTCTAGAGGCCTTTGGAGATGTCTTAGATCCTTGTATTGCTGAGAAGGGTTAAGTCTATCAATATTAGTCATCACACAACGTGGCTGTTACAATGTTCTCCTGGTTCTGCTCACTTCACTTGGCATCAGTCCATACAAGTCTTTCCAGATTTTTCTGCAGTCCAGCTGGGACTGTCTTTTGCTTTTCTTTGTATCCTCAACACTTAGCATGGTGCCTGGGCACATAGTTGGTGCTTAATAAATGCTTATTGATAGACTAAGCACAGTGATAATAACATTGAATCATAAATTTAAATCTGGAAGAGACCTTGAAAGCCATAAAGTTCAAACCCTTGATTTTACAGATGCAGAAACTGAGGCACAGGGTCACCCAGCTAGTAAATATTTTGCATAGGATCTGAACCCAGGTCTTCCTGATGCCAGATACAGTGCCCTCCCTACCATATCATGGTGTGCATATGTGTGTGTGTGTGTGTGTGTGTGTGTATGTAACTTTTAAGATTTTCAAAGCACTTGGAACAATTATCTCATTTGACCCTCACAACAACCTTGTGGGGTATTGGTCAATAAACATTTATAAGCTTACTATGTGCCAGAATCTGTGCACAGGCAAACAACTATGTACAAAGGTGTCGCTATCAGTCAGCTGACATTAAATGCCTACTATGTGCCAGGCAGTGTGCTAAGTGTTTAAGAGAGAGTTATCCCTTTTTTATGGATGAGGAAACTGAGGCCCAGAGAGGTAAAGGAATATACCCAAACTCTCACAGCTACTGGGCATCAGAGGTTGGATTCAAACCCAGCTCTCCTGATTCCAAATCCAGAAGTCTTTCCACTACACTCTGCCGTGCTTATAATTGTTTGTTCATTGAGTTATATTTAGCTAACCTAAATCCTCATTTTTGTTCTTCCCCAGACCAGCCAGACTCCCATCAAGATTTCATGTTGTAGCTGGTTCCTAAAAATAACTTGTGTTGCTCCTTGCCTGCCCTCAGTGATACAGCTAAATTGGCCTTGGTATTCCTCACTCATGACGCTTCATGGCCCATCCAGTGCCTTTGCTACACCCCGCACCCCCGTGCCTAGAATGGATGTCCTTCTCCCCTCTGCCCCTTGGGGTCCTTGGCTTCCTTAGGTCACCGTAAGATCCACTTTCTATGTGAGGCCTTTCCTGTTCCCCCTAACTTCCAGTTCTCGCCTTTCCTCACTAACCTTGTTGTTATTCAGTCGTGCCGAACTCTTCAGGGCCCAAATTTGGAGTTTTCTTGGCAAAGATACTAGAGTGGTTTGCCGTTTCCTTTTCCAGCTCATTTTATGGATGAGGAAACTGAGGCAGACAGAGGTAAAGTGGCTTGCACAGGGTCACATAGCTAGTAAGTGTCTGAGGCTGGATTTGAACTCAGTCTTCTTGATTCCAAGCCTGCGGTTCTATCCACTGTGCCACCTGGCTGCCTTCTAGAATGTAAATCACTTGAAAGCAAGGGTGAGGGGAACAGTTTACTTTTTTTTTTTTTGTCTCTATTCCCAGTGCCTGGCATATAGTAGGTGCTTAATAAATGTTTGTTGATTTGTTATTATCCCCTTTTACAAAGGAGGACACTCCTAGGGGCTTGAAGCCCAGCAGCTTCTCTTCCCACACACCCCACTACCTCTGTAACTACCGTTGCAGAGCCCCCTTTTCTTCCCATTCTTTTCTGAGACTTAGGCCTAAAGTCAAGGCCCCAACAACTACTTATTCAACACCTGTTGTGTATACAAAGTGGTCACTGCCTTGTACCGGGGAGCTTGCAAATTGAAGGAACCCCCTAATTTACTGGGAGAGGCAGTTGGGTCTGTTAGAAGGATCCTGGCTGACATGAGAAATGGGTTCTCTTCCCAGGCTCTGCCACTTGCTAACTTTTCTGTGTAGACTTAGAAAAAAAAATCACTTCTCCTCCTGGGCCTCTGTTTCCCTCTCTGTAAAATGAGGTTAGACTAAAATCATAACTGAAGAGCTGTCAGGGAGTTCAGAGGTCATCTAGTCCATACCCCTATTTTACGGCTGAGGAACTGAGGCCCAGAGAGAGAAGTCACTTGCTCGAGATCACACAGGTGCTAAGTGTCAGAGCTGGGTTGATCTCTATGGTCCAGCTTTAAAATGCTGTGACTCTTTCTTGAGAAGAGCCATTAATCAGGTCTTTGGTGGAAGATGGGACAGGCCTTCTGGGCACCAGAAAGTTGGGCAAGGCTTTCTGTCACCAACTTGAGAGTAGCCTAGGGCCCAGCAGAAGGAAGGAGGGAGGGAAGGAAGGAAGAAAGGAAAGAGGAAGGGAAAGAAGGAAGGAAGGAAGAAGAGAGGGAAAAAGGGAGGGAAGGAAGAAAATAGCCAAAGCAAGACAATTCCTGCCCTCAAAAAACTTATACTTTCATGAGGGAGCCGACCCACAAATTAGAGTACACCTGGGGATTACCAGGATGGTGACTGTCAGTAACACTTACTAAACATTCCCTGGGCAGAGGTCCCTGTATTATGGGCTCTGGGATAATGAGAGGTGGGCACCACTCATGCTGGATGGGAGAGAAGAAAAACCAAGCAATCTCCCGCCCCAGGGGAGTGGCAGAGAAAGCCTGGTCAGTAAGCATTTATTAGGTGTTGTCTGTCTGCTAGATTGTGCCAAGCTAGGAGAAAAGCATTCATGGTCCTTCTCACCAACAGGCTGTTTCTTCCCATCTAGGCTCTCATCCCTCCTCCTCAGCTCCCTTCCAGCAGGGAATCCACCTAGTGGGCTCCCTATTTCATAGCCCATTAAGCTGGAACACAGGTTAAGCTGCTCATGGTGGGGGAAGGGGGGCAGCTTTCTAATAAGACAGGGACAGTGCCAAGGATCACCTTGCCAGCCCTGAGGGAGGAGCCGGAGCTGTTGGTGTCCATCTCAGAAATAGGGAAACGGGCCTCGGTGGGCCAGGGCCTTCTCTTGTAGCCGGCTGGGAGCAGCTCGCCTGGGCTGGTTGGCTGCTGCAATCCCTTGCTATTTGTCCCCAAGCTGTCTCTTCTTCCCAGCCAGGAACAGCTGCTTGGTGTCTGCGGCCAAGTTTGGCTGCCCGTGGCTGCTATACGAGAACCAGATGTTCCCCGAGCTCAGCTGTTGTTGGACTTGGGCACTCCTGCCTTCCTGTTCAACAGCAGCCCCGCTGGCTGGGCTCAGACAGCTGCATCAGGGAGCTGGGGCTCGAGAGTCTGGACTCAGCTGCATCAGGTACCTGGGAGTTCCCTGAGTGCCCTCTCTTGTAGGGGGTGAGGGAGAGGGGACGCAGGGAACAAACACTTTTTTCCCAATAGAGTCAGATCATAACTGGTCATTTCATAGGTGGATTAGTTTCCTTATCTAGATTTTTCAAGAGAAAGCAAGCCTGAGAGTGATCTGAGAAGTTCAAAGACCAGTGAAGGTCCCAGTGATGTGGCCACCATCAGTACTGGGATGGGATGGGAGATGTCATCCCTGTCTTACCTGGCCTTGGCCCAGGGAAGGAGATCTGGGCCTCATGGGATGGAGAAACAAATGAAAAGCAGCCCAGCTGTGAAAGGCTGCTCCTGCTATGGGCTCATTGCTTGGCCCAGCAGATGGGGAAGGCCAGATTTCTAACCCAGAGAGTGGACTCCATCTTCCAGGTCAGAGAGGTTGCTCACCCCTGTTGAGATGGAAAGGTTGCTGAGACCATTGTTTCCAAGGCTGGCTTTTCCCCTCCCTCAGACCTTCCCTTATTTCCCAGCCTGAGGGTTTCCTGAGCCTGCTCAGTGTTGAATAATTCAAGTCTCACCAGATGGTTTTGCTTCCTTCCACATCCTGGGTCTCCTGCTGGATGGGTGGGGAACCCCCTGGACATGGGCTGCCATTAGCTAGAATGCTCTGCTCTTAGGGGTTCCAGGACCGGCCCCCAACCACCCCACGTAGCTCTCTGCTCAAGCTGGAACACACCCAGGAGGCCAATGCCACCCCTCCTCACTCCCTGACCAGCAACTCTGACTTTATTACCCTGGAAGGGTCTGACAAATAGAACTGGAAGGGAACACTAATAATAATAATGATAGTAATAATATAAATAGTAGCAATTGTAACTATTAGTAGTAGCAACAATTCCCAGCATTTATATATGACGAACACAGTGCTAAACACTTTTTACAAATATTATCTCATTTGATCCTTATGATAGTTCTGGAAGGTAGATGTTATTATTATGCCCATTTTTCAGTTGAGAAAACTGGATCTGCGGTTAAGTGACTTGTCCAGGGTCACATAGTTACTAAGTATCTGAGGTTGGATTTGAACTCGGGTCTTCCTGGCTCTAGGACCAGCACTCTCTTCATCGGGTAACCTCTGCCTCCTTTTACTAGGGAAGAAACTGAGTGGGAAAATGTCTTGTCTAAAGCAATGTAGCCATTTACCTGCAGAGCAGAGGCTAGAACCCGAGTTTAGCAGCACCTATTATGTTTAAGGCATCTTGCTGAGGGCTCTGAACTCAACCCCTGCTCTCAAGAAGCTTATACAGTTATCCCTTCCTCATCATACGAGTCAGTGGTGTGGCACCCACATGATCTGGAAAGTCCAGTTTTTTGGCCCTCCCTTCCTACCAGAAAGAAGTCTGAATTTTTTTTTCATTTATGGGATGTTTACAGTATTGTTTTGTAAAATTTGGGTTAAGTATTTGGTCATAAGCTATGTTATACGCTGCTATCCATATATTTGATGCATTTCTGAGTTTCTTTTTCTGGGTCATCTGCTGGCCTTCTCATGTCATCTGTGGCTTCCGCAAAACTCCCCCAAAATTCCCATTTAATTTCTTATGCTGATCCACAATGTATCAAAACCACAATGGGGAAAAATCGGGATGTGGAAAGGATAACTGTATTAATTCTTCTTGGGGAGTAGGGGTTGGGGTGGGAACACAGAAAGATCCTGTGTTCTAATAAGAATGCTACAAGTTGGAGGAAGTGATCAAGGTCAAGGCCGAAGTTACTTCCGCGCATTGTTCCTGGCGCACTGGGGCCAAACAGAGGAAGGCTAATCCCCCTTCCTGGAAGCCAGGTGGGGCGGTGGTTAGACCACTAGACCTAAAGTTAGGAAGACTCATCTGCCTGAGTTCAAATCTGGCCTCAGACACTTACTAGCTGTGTGACCCTGGACAAGTCACTTAACCGTTTTTGCCTCAGTTTCTTCATCTGTAAAAATGAGCTGGAGAAGGAAATGGCAAACCACTCCAGTATCTCTGTCAGGAAAACCCCAAATGAGGTCACAGAGAGTTGAACATGACTGAATGTGATAACTCTTCCATTACTGGAAGATAACTATCTTGGTTAACCCCCGACTATTCTCTCCTTCCCTTCAGTCGATTCTCTTGTGGCATGCTTTCCAGACACTTGGTCATTAATTGTCGGATGAATCAGTGACTGTTGTTTCTCCTACGCTCAAATTTGCCCTTTCTTCCTTCTGACCCCTCCCAGAGCAGAAACAGGGTAAAGACAATGGTGCATTTGCAACACGTGAGATGGAGATTCCCTCAAAACAATTGTGTTCCAAACCATGGAGAAGAGGCACCTCTCACAGAGACCTTGGGCCTGAGTGGATGGTACTGGGAGTCAGGAAGACCTGGGTTCAGATCCCATTTCAGGCTGTGAGACCCTGAACAAGTTACTGACATGCCCTCAACCTCCTTTTCTTTTGCCAAAAGGAAGCTGCCTCACTGGGTGGGGTTAGGTTCAAATGAGGACACAGATACAACACACTTTGCAAACTTGAAACTTTTTTGCAAACTTTTACTCTTCTCATTCGAAATATTTGCATTTTAAAATGTCTTCCTAAGCTGGGGAGCAGCTTTCCTCCTTCCTCTGCCTCTCTTGCCGGGTCAGTATCCTATTTCCTGTAAGTCTCAAACCCCTTGCTTACAAAGTCTAGGTAAGAAAACTTGTTGCCACTGCTCAGTGGCTCATAGATTTAAGGCTAGAAGGGCACTTAGAAGTCATCTGGGCCAATCCCTTCATTTTATGTTTGAGGAAAATGAGGCCCAGAGAGGTTAAAAGATCATAGATTTAGGGCTGGAAAGATCCTTGGAGGCCATATAGTTCAACCCCCTCATTTTACAGTTGAGGAAACTGAGGCTCAGGGAGTTGAAGTGACTTGCCCCAGGTGACACAGGTATTAAGTGTCACAGCCTGACAGGAATAGCTCTTCCAGTGTCCATTGGTAGCGCATCCCCTCACATTCTCTCCAGTGATGGATCAAGCAAATGCTGACTCTGTTTCCTCTCTGAGGGCTGACCACCCCCTTCCTTCCCCACGGCTGATAAATGACCCTGCTCTGGGCTCTGCCTTCAGACCTACTGACCCCGAATCTTTCAGTGCCATTTATCAAAAGCCTTTTCTGCTCATCTGGGTCACCATGAAAGCCCCTTATTAATCACCTGCTTGTATCTGTGCTGCTCTGTTCGGTTCTGTGCAAAGAAAATGGCATTTAATGCTGCAAGAGACCTCAAAGGTTTGTCTGGTCCAACCCTTTTATTTTACAGTTGAGGAAATAATGACTCTCCCAAGATCCCACAATCAGTAAGGAGCAGAGACAGAAGGGGCCAGAGGCTATTTTGCCCAATATCCCCATTTTACAGAGGAGGAAACTGAGGCCAGAAAAAGAAAGTGACTTGTGTAAGGTCACAGGTAGGAGTAGCAGACAGAACTGGAAGGGACTTCAGAAGCCATCTGGCTAGCCTCCCCCATTTTATACACGAGGAGAAGGAGGCCTGAAGAATTGAAATTATTTTCCCAAGGTTACATAAGAGCTGGGTGTCAAATATAGGACCTTCTCCAAAATTTGTCAAATGAGATATGTGTAAAGTGCTCAGCACAGTATGTGGCACACAGTAGGTGCTTAATAAACCCTTGCTCCTTTCCCCCTTCCCTTCTATATTTGGCACTCCTTCCCCTTACCTGGCTGCCAGGTACACTTGCTTTTTCTACCCTGCAAGAGTTTATGATATAAGACTAATTCTCCTGCTTGAAGAAACTTTTTTTTAAGCACCCACTATGTGCCCAGATGCTATGCCAGATGCTGAGGCTATAAAGACAAAAACTAGAGAGTCCTTAACCTCAAGGAGTTAATGTTCTACTGGGGAAATACCACCTGTACATAGATAAACATTTACAAAGTTATATACAGACTTGACTAAGAGTTGGTTGGACCTGGCTCTTAAGCCAAGGAATGAATGAAAAAGTGCCATGAATCTCTTCTTAGCATCCTCTTTTTAAATAATTGAAGGAAACCCTACATTTTAGTAAGAGGCTAATGAAAATAAAGATGCGATTGTTTTCCCAACAAAGTTCCCAGACGCCCTGAAGTCCGTGGGTCCATGGACCCCAGCTTGAGAATCCCGGCTGGATCTGAATTGTACCTCCCCCAAACTGTCTAAATACCCGGATCTTCTTCTAAATTTCATTAACTCCCACCCTACTGGATATGATGCTAAGAAGGGATTCATGGCCTTTAACAGAGTGAGGTCCAGGACATAAAAGAGATTAAGAACGCTTGAGATAGAGGAACCATGGGAATATCCTATCTCTGCGGTGGAGGACAGAAGGGAAGGTGTCTGTGCTTCTGTGACCAGGCCGGGAGGGTTTCACGTAGGCAGAGGCAGGAGGGGTCCAGGATACAGTTTGAGTGATGCGGCTTCCCACACCCCCCTCCAAATACATCAGGAGAGCCCCAGGATGCCAGGCGAATGGAAGAAGAAGCCAGTCTTCTGGCCCTGGGGTCCCACCAATGTGACTTGACATAATGAACAGCACCCCCAGCCCCAGGGGAGCCCTCCAGGGGCACCCAGGAGGTGCCACTCTCCGGGTCTGTCAGCTCAGGTGAAGCCCCTACCCCCAGCACCTGGAATGTTGCTGGAAATAGAAAGGGAGCTTGTCTCCCAGGCAACCTGATAAGGGGGGAGGCGCTGTGTGCTAGTGATAGAGGTGGAGGTGCGGGCTTGGATCTTATCAGAGTGGGAGGGCTCTAATTGGCTTGTGAATCTAAAGCTAGGAGGGCCCTCAGAGGCAGTCTAGTCTGACTCTTCATTTCACAGATGCGGAAACTGAGGCCCAGAGAGCTAAAGTGACTCAGGATCGTAGGATCTTCTATCTAGAGCTCAGCGAGACCTCTCCCCCTCATTTCCTTCTCTTCTTCCCCAGAAGTCAGCAAGTCCAACTCTCTCTTCTTAGGGGTGGGGAAACCTAGTCCCTGCCCCACAGGATGGCTGAAGATCTCCAGTGACGTCACAGACATGCAGGGCTTTGCTAGCTTTGAAGGTTGTTGTTGTAGTAGTTGTGGCTGTTATCATCCCACCTCTTCCAGGAAGCTTTCTCTGACTACCCCTACTCGAGCCTAATCTTTCCCTTTTCTCAGCTCTTCTTGTGACTCCTCCTTCATGTGGCTTAACTCTTTATTCCAATCTGGCCACAGTTCTGGGATCTGAATAATATGGTGGTCTGTCCCCAGTGCAGATTACCACTCACCCCCAATTTCTCATTAGGGAGGGCCCAGGGGCCTCCCATCAGCCGTCTGTATGCAGTATGCCTTCCTCTGAATTTTTGTGAGTTGTTATCTCTCTCCCTCCCCTTTCCCTTCTGTTTCACCGCCTCCACTTTCATTTCTCCTCCTTCTCCTTCACTTTCTCCACCTCTCCCTCCCCCTCTCTTCATTTCCCTCTTCCTTCTTCTCTCCTCCTCCCTTCTCTTTCTTTCTCCCCTTCCTTCTCCCCCCTCCCTCCCTCCCCCCTCCTCCTCCTCCTTCTCTCTCTTTCTCTCTCTTCTCTCCTCTCCTTCTCCTCCTCCTCCTCCTCCTCCTCCTTCTCCTTCTCCTTCTCCTCTTTAGGTTGGATTGCCCAGGCATAGAGAAATGAGGCCGATAGCCTTAGGGGCAGGCATGTTTTGCAAAGTAGAAAATGCCTCTTTCCCAAGCCAGTGCAGGCCAAGGGGAAAGAGATCAGGCACCTTGTCTCCCTCATTCCCATAGGTCATTCTTGCCCAGTCACAGTTTTTTAAATGTATGCTCTTTTTTTTTTTTGGCTGCACACACTGTCCCCTATATCTCGTCAAGTTCTCCCACAGAGCCCTCCTCCCTTGTTACAAGCACTTGAGCTGTGTTCTGGGAGGGGATACTTTGAAGGAACCAGGAATGGTTTAGCCTGGAAAAGAGAAAGCTTGGCATGTGATCACTGTTCTAGTATTGGAAGGGCAGTCCTGTAGAAGAGGGTTTATCCTAATTGTGCTTGGCCCCAGAGCTGCCAAGAGGTAACTTCAAGCTGACTGAGAGTGGAAGGGGCTGCCTCCACCATGAGCTACCAGGTTTCCCTTCACTGGAGGTCTTCATGTGAAAAGGTGGGGTGACCACTCATTGAGGATATCGTAGGGGGAATTCTTGTGCAGGTACAGACTGAGCTGGATGGTCTCTGAGGTACTGTCTAGCTCTGAGATCCTGTGATTTGTGGTAAGATACAACCAGTACATTAGTGTTTACCACATTCTAACCCACAAGCACCCTTCTTGTTGTTGTTGAAGCATTTTGGTTGTGTCTGACTCTCCGTGGCCCCATTTGGGGTTTTCTTGGCAATGATACTGGAGTAGTTTGCCATTTTCTTCTCCAGCTCATTTGACAGATGAGGAAACTGAGGCAAGTAGGGTGAAGTGACTTGCCTAGGGTCACACAGCTAGTAAGTATCTGAGGTCAGATTTGAACTCAGGCAGAAGAGTCTTCCTAACTTAAGGCCTGGTGCTCTATCTACTGTACCACCCAGCTGCCCATAAAATAAATATAACCAGTCTGTTAGTGTATTCCACTAATCCATAAGAACCCACCTCACTGCTAAAAGGAGGAAGGTGAAGGCATGTTTCACTTATCATCACCTTTACCTTGTTAAGTTCTACTTCCATTTACATTTCAGTTTTCAAATGAAGTAGAATTCAATTGAAACATTTTCAATTCCATTGTAATTATTGTGTTTCCCATTTGAAAGAAAGTATCTGACTCGGAGTCTTCTGGCAGTAGCATAATCTCAAAGCACTCAGTAAATTTTGTTCAATGTATCTGTGACTATTCTTTCTAATATATTCCATCTAATTCTTGTTACTGTTTCAGTCCCCTTGTTTGTACTTTCTCCTGCCCTGCATTAGCCCTGCAAGGTTTCCCATGTTTCTCTTCATTCTTCATTTCTTACAGCCCAGTAAGATTCCTGGGCTCAGGACGGCCTCCCACCTTAGTTCCAGAGTCATCCCACATTGAAGCCTATGTCTGGGGGGGGGGGCGGTGATAAGAGGAGGCCGTACTGGAGGAGGATGGGAGAAAAGGGCTGAGCCCCACAGCAGAGACCCCACAGATCACTGGAGAGCATAGGGGTCAGAAGCCATTGGCCAGGCTTCCAAATGAGCAGAAGGAGCCGGTCTGCCCCCCCCCCATCCTTTGTGACTGCTAGAGGCACCCCCAAAAAAGACAAGCCTGGCTCTGAAGTCACTCGTGCAAAATGTCAAGTCACACAGGCCGTGTTTTCAAAGTTAGTGAGAAGTGTTTTTAATCAGAGCCAAATTTGCTAATATGTGATGGATTCCCAAACTGGCGGGCCGATCTGGGCAGTGTGTACACAGAAGCCTGCTGTTCCTGAGAAGCCGTTTCAAGTTGTTACCAAGCTTGGTTTTTTATTTTAGCTCCGAGGGTTGTTGTCTATTTAGCTCCCGTCCCACACAGCGCCGCTCACTGAGCACACGGGGTCGGGGGCCCCCTGCTTGGTACATTGATTCTCTTCCTTTCTTACAACAGAGAAGGAAGATTTTTTTTTCCTGATATAGACAGGCCCCACTTTAAACAAGCCCTTCGTGTGAAAATGAAGATTTAGACAGAGGCCAGCTGTGGCAGCAGATAAAGAGGCATTCTTGGAGTCTGGAAGACCTGGGCTCAAGGCTGGCCTCTGACAGGTGTGGGCTCCATGACCCCAAGGCAAACTGCTGAGCCCCTTACTGCCCTCAGTCACCTTCTCTGACTCCAAATTGTAGAGCATGACTAGATCTGCCCCTGGGAGAGAGAATACCAGTGAAATGACACATCGGGTTAAAAAACAAGCATGGATTGGGAAAACTGGGAGCCCCACCCTAGAGAGGCAGTGAGAAGGGCAGGCATTTCTGTGTGCTCGCTGTATGCAGACACCCCACTAGGACCAGGGAGATGAGGATTTAAGAACCACCTGTGACACCAACAATTGATCTACAGCCAAGGAATGTCCCTGGGAGAATGTTGGGGTGTTGTTGTTACTGTTTTTAAATGTGCTTTGGCGGCCAGA
This sequence comes from Vombatus ursinus, assembly GCF_900497805.2. Taxonomy (NCBI): domain Eukaryota; kingdom Metazoa; phylum Chordata; class Mammalia; order Diprotodontia; family Vombatidae; genus Vombatus; species Vombatus ursinus. The sequence goes on from NW_020949772.1 coordinate 6,289,150, forward strand.
GGGAGTAGCTTGGGATCACCGAACTCACTATACAACTTCCCAAATGCAGTTAAGCACATTTTCTTCCTTTGTGACTCGGGGCCCAGCTCTTGGCTATCTACAGCAATGGTGTGAAATTTTTATTTTATTTTATTTCATTTTATTTTGAGGCAATTGGGGCTATTTGACTTGCCCAGAGTCACACAGCCAATAAATGTCTGAGGTTGGATTTGAACTCCAGTCCTTCTGACTTCAGGGCTGGTGCTCTATCCACAGTGCCACCTAGCTGCCCCTTAGTGGTGTGAAATTCAAATAGAAATGGGACCACGAAGCTGTACATAACAGATTCCTGCAGGTGCATGTTGACTTAGAAAACCACAGATCAACATTATCTGTGTTTTAATTTATTTTTATTTATTTTGTTAAAATATTTCCCAGTTATCTCCTTCCATGATCTTAACATGTGCCAGACATTTAGTCAAGCACTGGGGATACAATAGCTTAGTTATTTTCATGTTGTCTCCCCCTCTAAATATGTAACCCTCTGACCCTACAACTGGGTGGTGGGTAGGCTAAGGGTGAGAGAGAACAGTAATGAAAAGATTGCTAGGCTTGGCAGTTGAGAAAGATCTGAGTTTGAACCCTGCTTATAATAAATGTAGCCACATTTCCCCCATGAGAATGTGAGCTCTTTGAGTGCAGGACCTGTTTTTGACTTTCTTTGTATCTCCAGGGCTCAGCACAGTACCTTTGCACATAGTAAGTACTTAATAAATGCTTCCTCCCTGACTTGGTTCCATAAGTCCAGTCCAGTCAACTAGCATTTATTAAGCACCTACTATGTGCTGGACACTGTATTAAGCACTAGGAATACAAAGAAAGGCTGAAAAACAGTCCCTGCCCTCAAAGAGCTTACATTGTCATGGGGGAAATGTGGCTACATTTATTATAGGCAGGGTTCAAACTCAGATCTTTCTCAATTGCCAAGCCTAGCAGCTTTTTCATTACTCTTCTCCTTCACCCATAGCCTACCCATCACCCAGTCATAGTGTCAGAAGGTCACAGATTTAGAGCTGAAAGGGAAGTTCAGGTCCAGATGGCTACAGGACCATAGTATTGTAGCTTTAGAGATGGAAGGGACCTTGGAGGCCATGTAGTTCAAAGCCCTCATTTTCCAGATGAGGGAACTGAGGCAGAGATAGGTTAAGTGCCTCGTCCAATGTCCCACAGCTGCTAAATGGCGGGGATGGAATTTGCACCTCTGTCCTCTGGTACCAAACTTTGTGCTATTCTCCCATTCCTGTGTGGACACTCAGTCTAGTCCAGGATTAGGGATCGAGGTTTGACCTTGGTGGGAGGAGGGCTGGAAGAGAGTTGCTTTCCTCTCTTCTTTTTCCTCCTGGCCCTTACGTCCCCTCCCTAGGAGTGGGCCCAGGGCAACATGCATGCGTGATCTCTTGGGCATTGGTTTTCTGGGCTGGGCAGAAGGGAGGGAGGAGCAGACAGTGTGGGAGAGGAAGACGGTGAAGGAACAAGCACCCAGCTGCAGGCCCCTTCTTTGCTCAAGGCACCGCCACCACCCTTTGGCAGCCGGACCAGCCCCCAGTGAGTATGTATCTCAGTTATCAATTATGGCTGAAGTGTCTCCAAGGTCCTCCCAAGCCCTTGTTGCTGAATGGCTTACTTTAATTATTTCCTTGGCAACTCTGGGGGCCTATGTGCCAGTTGGCTTCATGAGATTAACCCTAGCATCTGGCCTGGGCTGGGTTGGAGGAGTGTGTCAGGAGACCGGCATCCTAGAGCCGAGGTTCTTAACCTTTGGGGGGAGGCCTAGACCCTTTGGCAAGCTGATAGAACCTGTAGACCCCTGCTCCAAATCATGATTTTGAATGCATAAATATCCATAGGATTACAAAGGAAACCAATTATAGAGAAATGGTTATGAAATTATTTGTTTAAAAAAAAAAAGGTGCCGGCATCCAGGTTAAGAGCCCCCGGTGTCAAGAGTCCTGGCTGCTTCCTCATTCCCAGATGAGGCCATGATGGGCATTACTGAGTCCCTCAACATAAAACTATAGAATGGCAGAGCTTTAGAGATCATGCTTTGGACTGTCTTGTTTTCTTATCCTTCCCGTATATGCAGTAACCCTGAAGAGCAGAATGTGTCTTAAGTGGGAACAATCTTTTGTTAAAATATTTACAAATGAGGAAACTGAGGCTGGGACAGTAGAGGGGGCTTGGCTAAGCCCTGCTGCCATTTAGCATTGATGGGGCTTGGGCTGGGGCTGGAACTGAGATTTCTGACTCCCAATCCAGAAGTGATTCTAAGCTGCTTCCCCTCCCTAGAACATGAAAGGAAATCATTTTTCTGACCTGCAGAGCCATCCCAAAACAGGGTGGTCTGGCTGGGGAGATAGGGGGCATACTTGGGAGATCCTAGGTCCAGTCTCTCCTATCCCTGTGACCTTCTTAAAATGAAAGGGCTAGATGGGAAGGCTGGGACTCAGGGATTACCTCTCTCACTCAAAAGTCATTAGCCTTCAATCAGTGCATCAGAACTCCCTGTAGCCTCAGGACCAGGAGGAGATTCTGAGGGGCCGGAAGAGGAGAAGTGTGGGGATCTAGCATGCTTGGAGCCCAGGCAGGCCTGAGCTCTGGAAGAGGAGGGAGATGTTAAGCAAGGTCATTGGCTCTATGGGCATCTCTGAGCAGCAGCCCCAAGCTGAGGAGAATCCTGAGAAGAGGTGGGGTCTTTCCCTAATTTCACTCCCACACTGCCCACCCTAGTACTTACCCAGTCTTTCCCAGTAAATCAGAGAGAGACATGGTGTGAGGTTAGGCAGAGAGCCCCAGCCAAAGAAACGTTAGGAATTTTCCTAACTGGGGCCTTAGAGCCTTTCTTTGAATACCCAATGTTTAGCCCAGGGCCTGGCACAGAGTGGGTATTAATAAGTGTTTTATTGACTGACTGACTGAACTCATAACATTTCTTCCAAAGTAAATTCCCTAAAGCTAAAGAGGATGGAAACCATGGACCTTAGTATGAGCGTTCTACGTGCCCCTAGAAGGGGGCCTTCTTCCCGCCTCTGCCTCTCATTTTCAACTCTCTTTTCTACATAGTTTCCCCCAGTAGAATGAAAGCTTCTTGAGGGCAGGTACTCTCTTTATTTTGGCTTGTAATTGTATCACCACCATTTAGCCGTAGTATATCTCACATCATAAGCCAGCTCAATACCGGCTTGTTACCCAGTGGTCTGCCTTCCTATACTCTGGGAGCGGGGGAAGCCAAGAGACACGTGACCTGTGTAAAAGGAAGCTCTCCCAGGCTCCAGGAGTGTGAGATCACAAACCTTTATGGAGTCATGCAGTCCAAATTCCCTTATTTTGCAAATGAGGAAACTGAGCCTCAGTAGATGAAGCGTCTTTGCAGACATCACAGACAAGAATCCCACCTTGGGCTTCTGGCTTCAGAGCCAGCTCTGGAACCAAGGTTCTTGATTTGTTTTCCCTTCTCCACCCCCATCTCCTTCCCCTAGGGGTCCCACCCTCTGGGGTGGGGCCTGGGAGCCATGGAGTAAGTAGTCAGTCACTTAAGCTCTGGCTGTTTGGACCTGGCTTCATTCTTCCTTCCTTCTTGGCCAGTGATCCTTTGAGTATCCTCAGAGCTCCATAAGAAGTGGTTTTGGAAATCACTGGTCTAGACTCATAAAAGTTTTGGCTCCTGCTGGGAGCTCAAGTGAGAAGGTGAGTTTGGAATTGATTGGTTCTCAGAATTATAGACCATTAAGAGAGCTGGGAAACATCCGCTGCCTTTGCATTTCCCCTGGCCCATTAATGCTTGCCAGCAGAGTAGTTTAGAGGCCTTGAGGTAATGGTCTTCTGGCTTGATGGGCTGCCTCTCACTGGGGACAAGAATGTCTAGGGGCCTGAGGCCCTGTAGGCTGGCCAATCATTCATTCTTTCATTCATTTATGAAGCAGCTGGATTTGTGGGAGTTAGGGGGTGTAGTAGAGTCCTTGGATTTGGAGTCAGGAAGACCTGAGTTCATATCCTGCTTCAGACACTTGCTAGCTGTGTGATGCTGGGCAAGTCACTTGACCTCTGTCAGCCTCAGCCTCCTCACCTGTAAAATGGGGATAATAACACTCCCATGCCTCCCAAAGTTGAGGTGGGGGAATCAAAAGAGATAATTATACAAATCCTTTCACAAACCTAAAGGACAATGTAAATGTTATCTCTTATCATTAGAGGATCCTAGATCACTGAGCCGGGTCTGGGACCTCCAATTCCCTCATTTTTTTACAGATGAGGAAACTGATGCTGAGAGATGAGGTGTCTTTCTCAAGGGTTACAGGTTGTGATCAGAAGAGCTGGGATTTGAACTCAGGTTCTCTGATTCCAGACCCAGGTCTCATGCCAGGAACTCTTCTATGTGTTAGGGACATAACCCAGGAAACAATGCCTGGCTTCAGGGAGCTTCTAGTGAGAGATTCTGGGCCAGGTGCCACCCACTGGAGGAGTTCCCACCTCCCCTTTGGCTGGTCCTCATTTTCCATAAGTGATCACTCTCCTAAATAAATGATTCAGCCTATGGTTTTTAAAACCACTGTTTTCCTCCCCCCTTCTTCCTCCTTCCCTTTGCCCTCCTTCTTTCTTCTTCCATCCCCTCCTGTTTCTCCTCCCCAAAGAATAAGAGTCACCACTGACAGTGGAAGCATTTTTGGGGGGTCATGAAGAGAAGCCATTCATTCCAAAAGGAAGAACCAATTACCCAGGAAACTGTAGCAGGGCCCTGCTCTGGGAGCCCTTGGAGGGCCGGTGGGAGGGGCATGGGTGGCCCCCGCTGGGTACACAGGCGTATGTGCCATGGTCCTGCATGCAACCATACTGACATCTGCTAGTGGCCTTCCCAGGACTCCCCAGGGCTTCCCTGGAGATGCCAAGGCTAAGGATGATGAGAGTGGCAAGAGAGTTATACTTGGACTTTGGACCCAGCTGGGTGTGAATCCCAACTCTGAGATTACTGCTCTGTGGCCTTCTCTGCTTCAGCTTTCTTATCTGTAAAATGGGCACAATCAAACCCATAAGCCCTACTTCACACAGTTGTTAGGAGGCTCATATCCTAGTTACAGGATTATCAATTTATAGCTGGAAAGAAACCTTGGAAGTCACTGAGTCCAGCTGATGAAACTAAGATCTGAAGATTGAGCAGCTTGTTTATCATGGCTAGGTAGTGACTAAGGCAGAATTGGAACCCAGGTCTTCCTGCTTCCAAACTCTTATGCCTTAAACACTAAACGGTGCTACCTGCCCCCTAAATGACATAAAATCACAGGATTGTAGGGTCATAGATTGAGAGCTAGAAGGGACCCCAGAGGTCATCACATCCAGTCCCATCAGATTGGGGAAACTGAGGCACAGGGCAGTAAAGTAACTTGCCTAGGGTCACCCAGCTCCTAAGTGCCTGAGGTAGAATTTGAATTCAGGCCTTACTGACTCCAGGCCCAGTGCTGGATCTAGCCACTGCTCCATCCTGCCTCCATAATGTCTAGAAAAGGTTTTGCGAACTTTAGAATGTCAGGTTTTTATCAATAAGATTTGTGCATTCATTAGTGTTGGGAACCTCCAGGTATGAAAAGCCACTAATGAAGATGAAGGGAGGAGGGAGAGAATGGAATCAACATTTATATAGTGCCTACTGCATGGCAGGCACAGTGCTAAGTGCTTTTTTTTTTTTTAAGTATCTCACTTAACTGATCAACAAACATTTATTAAGTGCCTATAGTGTGCCAGGCACAATAAACAAACATATACAAAGCAAGCCATCTACAGCATCCATGGGAAATAAATTACAGGGGAAGGCACTGGGATTAAGAGGGGTTGGGAAAGGCTTCCTGTAGATGGGGAGATTTTAGCTGGGACTTAAAGGAAGTCAGGGAAGCCAGGAGGCAGAGATGAGGAGGGGTAGCATTACAGGACTGAGGTAGGGGTGGGGGGTGGGGAGAGCCAGAGAGAATACCCAGAGCCTGTTTGAGGAAGCCAGTGTCACAGACCAAAGATACATGTCAGGGAATATGTCAAAGAAGGCTTGGGGGAGGGACAAGGAGTGGATTATAAAGGACTTTGAATGCCTAACAGAGGATTATATATTTGATCCTGGAGGCCATAGGGAGCCACTGGAGTTTATTGAGTAGGGGTGGGGTTGGGAGGGGGAATGACATGATCAGACCTGTGGTTTTAGGAAAATCTCTTTGGCCCCTGAATGGAGGATGGATGGGAGGGGGGAGAGCCTGGAAGCAGGCAGACCCCCAGCAGCTAGTCCAGGTGTGAGGGGACGAGGCCTGCACCAGGATGGGGACCGTGTCAGAGGATAGGAGGGGATGTATTTGGGAGCTTTTGCCAAAGTAAAATTGACAGACCTTGACAACAGATTGGATGTGGAGTGAGTGCTAATGAGGATGGTATTGTGGGGTGGGGAGACTTAGGGGAGAAAGATAATGAGTTCCATTTTGGACAAATTGAGTTTAATGCCATCTAGTTTGAGATGTCTGAAAGGCAGTTGGAGATGTAAGATTGGAGCTCTGCAGAGGGACTGGGACAGGATTTGGTACATTTGAAATTCACCAGCAGAGATGGTAATTCAATTCATGGGAGGCGATAGGAGGCCATGGGAGGTGAACCACTAAGTGGAGTAATATAGAGGGAGAAGAGAAGAGGACCCAGGACAGCGATCAGAGAGGGAGGAAAGAATGGGGGGGGGCGTGCAGCAGGAGGCAGACCCCCCCCCCAAGCAGCTATTGCCGTAGTCCAGGTGAGAAGTGGGGTGATGCAAGGATGGTACCCCAAAAACCTCAAGAGAAGAGATTATCCAGGGTGAGAGAGTGATCACCAGGGTCAAAGACTATGAAGAGGGCAAGGAGAATGAGGACTGAAAAAAGGCTATTGGATCTGGCAACTAAGAGAGCATTAGTAATGTTTCAATTTAATATGAGTAACTTTTATCGAATGTCTGGTGCACTGAGAGGTTGGTCCCTTGGCCAGGGTCATCAGAGGAGACCTCTGACTCAGACTTTCACTCCACGATGGCCACCTCTCTTCTAGTTCGGGGGTTGGTCCATTTTTTCTTTGTGTATCCCCATTCCCTAGCCCAGTGCCTGGCGCATAATAGGAGCTTAATAAATACGTGTTTGTTGATTGTTGTGAATATGGAAGCATTTGGGGGATTTGTTAGTGTGGGGAACTCCCAAGGTGGGGTAGCTCCTTCCAATTAGATGGAAGGAAAGTCTCTCCAGGCTAGGACTTAGCACATAAGTCCTAGGAAGTTTCCAGAGCCACAGGAGCCTCATTTAATCTATAAGCAGGTAGCAACTTGCCCAAGGTCATTAGCTAGCGTCAGAGGCCAGATCCGGTCTCATGATACAAAAACCAAACCCAGGCTGGAGACTGTCTGGGTCCCTAAGGGACATTTATTCCAATGGGGGGAGATGATGTGGGAGGAGTAGTTGGGTTTGGCCAGCCCCCTTGGGGAGTAGGAGAGAGATTGGCATACCCTTCCCATTGCTATGGCCAAACTCATTGATTTCTGGTTCCAGAACTGTCCAAGAGTGGTGTAGGTGAAGCTGGGTCCTCCCAGACCTGCTGAGCTATTTGAGGCAGTGGAGAGCTGAAACATCCTCCTGGGCTTGGTCTCTATGAGGGTGTGGCTGCTGGGCTGGGCTGGGCTGGGCTGGGCTGGGCTGGGCGGGCTGGGGAGGAGGAGGAAGATGACCTATGGTATTAGGTGAGACCTAGAGGTGAAATGGCTTTGTAAACTTGTAAAGGCACAAGAAAAACAATGACCCAGTCCCTGCCCTCAGAGAGCTCCCATTCTAATGAATGAGACAACTTGGCAAAAGGTTGTCTGTGCAAGATCTGTGCCAGGTAAAGAGGAGGTGGTCTCTAGCCTTGAGGGAGACTGCCAAAGCCCGCAGGAGGGGGCGGTTTGAGCTGTCTTGAAGGAAGGAAGAGAGACGGGAGGTGAAGAGGAAGACGACTTCTGGGAGCTGAGGAAACAGAGCTTTAGGAGGTGAGGGGGAAGCTGCTACATGTGATGTGTGAGGAACAGCAAATAGACCTGTGTGGTTAGACTGGAGTGAGGGGATAGGAGCGGGGCTGGGTAAAGGGGGAGAGGACTTGGAGAGTTTCAGATGGGTCAGGGTGCTTGATCTCTTATCCCAGAGGTAATAGGGAGCCGCTGGAGTGTATTTAGTAGGCGGCTTTCATGGCAACTGAGGAGAAGATGTGGATGGGGGGATGAGGGGAGCAGGGAGACAAGGTGCTGGCTATTGCTGGAGTCCAGATGAGAAGTGATTGAGGCAGGCCCTTCCCAGAGAGGGGACAGTGTGTGAAGAGGATGGGTTGGGCCCCAGAGAATCCCAGAGATGAACGGATTAGAGAAGTGGCCCGAGTGGGAGGGAGAACTCCAAGATGACCCCAAGGTTGCCAGCATGGGTGACTGGCAGGATGGCGTTTCCCTACACAGTAATAGAGAAATTGGATGAGGGGAGAATTTGAGGGGACATGTTGAATTTGATGCTTCTGTGTCCATCCAGCTTGAGCTGTCCAATAGGCAGTATAATTATTGTCTCCCACCTGGCTAAGCAGCTGCTGTGCACACGATATATTTGATTCTTGGTTGTGGCCAGGGATTGTTGTTGTTGTTCAGTCGTTTTTTTCGGTTGTGTCTGACTCTTTGTGACCCATTTGGGGTTTTCTTGGCAAAGACACTGGAGTGGTTTGCCATTTCCTTCTCTAGTCCATTTGACAGATGAGGAAACTGAGGCAAACAGAGTTAGGTAAGTGACTTGTCCAGGGTCACACTGCTTGTAAGTGTCTGAGGCTGGATTCGAACTCATGAAGATGAGTCTTCCTGATTCCCAGCCCAATGCTCTATCCACTGTGCCACCTAGCATAATGATGATAAGCAATATCATTCAGGGCTTGCAAAGGGCTTTACACATAGCATCTTGTTTCATCCTTACAGTAACCCTGTGAAGTAACCACTATTATTATGCTCATCTTACAGATGAGGGAACTGAGGTAGGCAAGTTACATGATTTGCTAACAATCACATGCCTACTAAGTATCTGAGGTTGGATTTGAACCTGGGTCTTCCTGACTTCAGGTCCAGCATCCTACCTACTGCACCATCTGCCTGCCACTAACTAACTTTTTAAGGCCTTTTAAAAAACTCATTATTCCTACTTTCCTCAGAGGAAACTGAGGCCTAAAGAGGCAAGTGGACTTATAGAAGATCACACAGCTAGTAAGTGACAGATGGGGAAAGAACTTGAGGCTGGGAGTCCAAAGGCTGAGGTCCTGGTCTTCATTCTAGTGACTTCCCTCCATTAATCATAACTGTATTTATCCTGTATAGCTCTTTTGTATGTGTTTGTTTGCATGCTGTTTCTCCCATTCAGTTGTAAGCTCTTTTGAGAGCAGGGGCCGTTTTTTGCCTCTTTTTGTATCCCTAGTGCTTAGCACAGTGCCTGACACCTAGTAGATGCTATATAAATGTTTATCTCCTTCCCCTTCCCACCGGTTCCAAGGGTAGCACATTCCAGGGATGCCAGACAAATTCTATACAGATACCCAGTTGTCAAAAGGAGTGAGATCAGGGGCCAGCATGCAGTCCAGTTTTGCTGGAAGTTGAATAGAATGAAACTGGGCTAGAAAACTTTAAATTAAAACCAGATCATGGAAGGCCTTAAATGTCAGGCTAAGAATTGGGTGTGGTTTAGTGGGAAGAGGCCTGAGCTGGAATTCAGAGACTTGGGCTCAGATCCCAGCTCTGCCGCTCACCTCCTGTGTGACCCTGGTCAAGAAACTTCCCCTCTCTGGCCTTCAGTTTTCTCATCCGTAAAATGCAAGGGCTGGGCGAGCTGCTCCTTAAGGACTCTTCCAGCTTGGGAATTCTTAGGAATCCTGCCAACCTGAGCTTGTATCACTAGTTTATCAAAAGCAAGCATTGGGATGGGGGTGGGGTGGGGGGGGTGAGGGAAAGGTGGCAGCTCTGTCCTTTACAGTGTCTGTGAGAGAATGGCCTCCTCTCCTGCCCGTGGTCTCAGCCTCAGCTCACCACAGCCCATGGCTGTAGCTGGCTTCCTGTACGGCATGATTTTAAATGCCAAGTACATTTCAGCCTGGAAACCAAACTAGTTTGTGTTGGCCCAGCAGGCTTCAAATTCAATCTGGCCAATGGTTTATTAATGAGACGCTAACACAAGACAGGCTCTGGGTTCAGCATGATCAAGATGGATGGGAAGCAGGTTTCTCTCCGATTCCTGAATCTCGCTCAGCCACCATGACTATGTGGTCTTGGCTTTCAGCTATAAAGCTTCTCTCTCTCTCTCTCTCTCTCTCTCTCTCTCTCTCTCTCTCCCTCCCTCTCCCCTCCTCCCTCCTTCTCTGTCTCCCCTTCTCCCTCCATCTCCCCCTCTCCCTCTGTATCTCTTTCTATCTCTCCTCTCCCATCTTTCTCTCTCACTCTCTCTCTGTCTTTCTGTCTCTCTCTCCTTTCCTCTGCTCTCCTTTCCTCTGTCCTCTCCCCCTTCTCCCTTCCTTCTTCTCTCCTCTTCCTCTTCCTCCCTCCTCTCTCTCTCTCTTTCTCTCTCTGTCTCGCTGTCTCTGTCTCTCTCCCTACTCTCCCTTCTCTCTCTCTCCCTCCTCTCTCTGTCTCTCTCTTCCCTCTCCTCTCCTTTCCTCTCTCCTCTCTCCTCTCTTCCTCCCTCTTCTCTCTCTCTCTCTCTCTCTCTCTCTCTCCCTCCCCCCCTCCCTCTCTGTCCCAATATCTCTCATTCTGGTGATAGCCACAGCTGGGGAGTTCCTTGAGCCCACTGTTTTCTGAGGCCATTTCAAGATGTTTGTGACACCTGAACCTCACAGAGTTTCAGACTTAGAAGACGTCTTCACAGCCATCTGGTCCAAGCACCTGTCCTTTCCAAAGCTTCACCAGCCTTTTCCTTAAGGACCTCTGGTGAGGGGACAAGCCCCCCTTCCTCAGACAGGCCATTCCTCTTGGAGCTAGCTCTCCATCCATGGATCCCAGGTCTGTCTCCCTCCAACATCCTGCTCTGAGGCCAAGAAGAACTAATCTGATCTCTCTTCCACATGACAGCCCTCACGTCCCCCATTAATTAGTCTCCTCTCCTCCAGGCTAAACATTCCAAGTTCCTTCAGTAAATTTTCAAATGACCTGAACTCTAGCCCCATCAGCACCCTGGTTGCTGTCCCCTGAACACCCTCTGAATTATCTGGATTCTTCCTAGAATGTGATCCTTGGGTCACATCACCATACAGCACGTGGGGTTTGACCACACACAGTAATAGGACGAAATTGTCTCCTCTCTGCATCTCTTAGTGTGGCCTCAAATTGCCTGGGTTTTTGTTTTTATTTTTAATTCTTTTTTAGAGGCATCTGAGTGATACAGTGGATAGATGCTAGACCTGGAATCTGAGAGACCTGGGTTCAAATGTGAGCTCAGGTGTTGTTGCTCAGTCGTTCCAATGATGTCCCACTCTTTGGGACTCCATTTGGGGTTTTCTTGGCAAAGATAATGGAGTGGTTTGCCTTTTCCTTCTCATCTTATAGATGAGGAAACTGAGGCAAACATGGTTAAGTGACTTGCCCAGGGTCACACAGCTTGTAAGTTTTGACGCTGAATTTGAACTCATGAAGAAGCATCTTCCTGACTCTAAACCCAGTGTTCTATCCACTGCACCTTAGCTGTGGGACCCTGGACAAGTCACTTCTGTTTGCCTCAGTTTGCTCAACTGTAAAATGAATTGAAATGAATTGGACCATTCTTCCTGTTAGGACTGGATAAGGTTCTGTACTCATCAGTGTCCCCCCCGCACCCACTTACCCCCCTTGACTTCATCTTGGCTGGATTGGAAGAAGAGACTATTCCCAATCCCAGCCTATTGATAGGGATCTCTCTTTGTCACTCATTCCTATTGGAAAATAGCTCCCCAGCCCCCCAGTTCCCACTATGGCTAGCAGCTATATTATTTCGACTATTATCTCACAGAGCTAGAAGCCTAATCTTTTTAAACAGATTTTAAGGAAACCGCGGGGGCCCGAGGGACCCTGAACAGCTCCACCACAGGTCAGCAGGTGATGGCCAGTTTTCTCCAGATGAACAGCCCTGCGGCCAGATTGGTTTACTACCCACTTAGAGTTTTAATGCTCTCTCGGTGAGCCTGGCAGGGGATGGCAGCCTTGTAATTATTAATTCCCCATGCGGGGTGTATTGGGGGGGTAGGGAAGATGTGAACAATCACCCACATGTGGCCCCTTCTCACATCACCTTGTTCTTTAATTGTGGTTCAGGCCTGTGACTCCCATCATGAAAGCCCCACCCCCATATGCAGATCACAACTCATCTGTAACTCAGTCTTTATAGAGTTGCCTGAGGGTACTGAGGAGGTAAGAAATATGTCCAGGATCATGCCCTCTGTATGGGTCAGAGGTTGGATGTGACTCCAGACATTCCTGACTCCAGAGCCAGCTCTTTAACCCCTGCTTTCTGCTGTCCATCCAGATTGCCTTGGAAGGAAGAAATCTGGGCAAGATTAAGGGGGGTGAGGTCCCCCCAACCCAACAGTATCATGTGTCGGCCCTAAGCTGTACAAGAGAGAGCAGTTACTAGATGGCAGTTGGGTGACGTGTTTGATTGGATTAATGGGGTTTTGGGTTTTGATTTTGATTTTGGCTTTGGGAGACCTGATTCTACTAATAACTCTTCAGGTGATGTTGAACAAATCACTTTTCCTCTCTGGGCCTCAGTTTCCCTTTCTGTAATATGAGACTAGAGAAGATCCTAGGATTTATTGCTAAAAGGGACCATAGGGCTCATCTAAGGTTAGATGACCTCAGATGACTTCCAGGAGCTAGGTGGCACAGTAAATAGAGCGCCAGGTCTAGAGTCAGGGAAACCTGAGTTCAAATCCAGCCTCAGTTATTTACTAGCTATGTGACCCTGGGCAAGTCACTTAACCTCTATTTGCCTCAGTTTCCTCATCTGTCAAGTGAGGATAACAAGACCACCTATCTCCCAGGGTTGTAAGGATCAAATGAGACATAAAATGCTTAGCACAGTACCTGGCACATAGTAGGTGCTATGGAATTGTTAGCTACAATGACTATGATGATGATAATGATACCCTACACTTTTACCTTACAGATGAGGAAAACTGAGGCCTAGAGAGATAGTGACCTGCCCTAGTCATATCCAATAATTATTTATGAAGCACCTACTTTGTGTCAGACCCTATGCTAAGTGCTGGAGGTAAAAGGGTCTCTCCAGAACTTCCTCAAGGAGCTTAATGTCTAATGGGAGAAGACAGTAGACGAAGTCTGAAAAGAAGCCTGTGGGTGCCCCCCTCCCCCACCAGGGTACCTGGCTCTGGGGCAGAGTAACTAATGGAAAGGGAAGCATTTAGCTGGAGAATTCTGAGCCTTCTCTAAAGGAAGCCCTGGTTGGAGCTGATGGCCCTGCCTTCTGCCCTCCAATAGGGGAAAGGTAGCCGAGAGCATGTGGGGAATCAGGGCTGGCTCAGTCTCCAAGATGGTGGGCCTAGCCCTGGGGAGGGATGACTTTCCTGGAGTGGGACCAAGCAGGGCCACTGATGGGAAATGGAAGGAGCAGAGGAGGCAGAATTTAAATTCAGGCCCAGGCCTTCTGATTCCACACCTCTCTTCCCTCCATCATACCACAGACCTGCCCCTTGCCCCAGTTTGCTACTCATCCCTGGTGACTGCTACTCCCCAAGGTCCCCCCAGCTCCCTTTTTCTAAACTCTCTTCAGGTTTTCTCAGGGTCCCCCCACCTTCCCCTCCTCCTTCCCTTGCTCGGCCTTCTCAGGGTTCTCAGTCCCATCAAGGCACCCTCAGATAGCTCCTCCCCAGCGTGTAGGGCCAGTGGCTTCTACAGTGACTCAGCCCCCCCATGTATGATTTCTGCTTTGTACACACAGCAGTGAGGCCTCTAACTGGGCAGCTGCCCAGGAGGCTCAGAGGCAGGGGAGGGAGAGAAGGGCTCAGCTGCTGCCCCTGTCTTCCCTGGCCTGTCTGGCAGGGATCCACGTCACTGCTACAAAGAGGCCTCGGGGTTGTGGGAGGTGAAGAACCGAGGGAAATGCCCAGGGCTTGCTTCTCACTGGCTGAGTCCCCACCGTCCGTGGGTCTTTTAGCAGCAGCCTCTCACTGTCTATATTGTATTGCCTTCCATAGAGTCAGGGAGGCCAGAGCTGGCAGGCCCATTAGTGGTCATTGAGCCCAACCTGGCTTGATAACTCCAGGCCTTGGTCCCCTGCATATCTCTAGTCTGATTAATTATGATAATAGTAATAATGATGATGATACTAACCGACATTCATATGGCGCTTTTGTACATATTATCTCATGTGAGCCTGACAGGTACGCTATGGGGTAGTGGTATGGGTATCAGCATCCTACTTTGACAAATATAGAAACTGAGTCTCAGAAAATTGAAGTCACCAATTTGCCCTGGGGTGACAAAGCTATTAGAAATGTCAGAAGCAGGATCTGAACCCAGGTCTTCCCGATTTTGAAATTTCCAAGTCACTCTTTTATACACTATCATTCCTAGCTATAGCCCTGTGATGTAGGTATGTAGGTATTCTCATCCCTATTTTAAAGGTTGGGAAAATCGAGGCTCAGAGATGAAAAGGACTTGCCCATAGTCACACAGATAGGAAATGTCAGTGGCAGAATTTGAACCCAGGTCTTCCTGACTACGAGTCCCTTGCTCTTATGCACTATGAGGGAAGACAGTGCTTCATCTTTCCACAAAACTTTAAAATTGACAAAGTGCTTTCCACAGAGCAAGATTGATGTACATCATGTGGATATTTTTATCCTACTAGTGGTAGCTAGGTGGCATAGTGGATAGAGCGCTATACTTGGTAGTCAGGGAAGACTTGAGTTCAAATCCAGCCTCAGACACTTTCTAGCTGTATGAACCTGAGCAAGTCAGTTAACCTCTGTCTACCTCAGTTTCCTCATCTGAAAAATGGAGGTAATAATAGCAACTACAGGATTGTTGAGAGGATCGATCAGTATTTGTAAAGCTCTTTGCAAACCTTAAGGTGCTGTAGAAATGCTAGCTATCATTAATTAATCATTGGGTAAACTGAGGCCCAGAGAGATGAAATTATTTGTCCAGGGTCACAGAAGCTATGAAGTTTTGGCTTCAGGATTTGAACTAGGTTATTAGTCTCCCTCCGATCCCATCTAAATGTTTTTTCCCCAATACCACCCTGGCTCTACTGTGTTGTAAAGGGAAGGACTCAGTCTTATTCTTGTGCATTGTTCACTGTCTAAAAGAAGATATACAATAGGCACCGAGAAAAGTTCATAGAACCAGTGAATGTGTGAGTAGAAAAGCTAGGCTCAGCACCTGTAGAAGCCACAGAATATAAGCTCCTTCTGTCAGTTAATCAGCAAGAATTTAGTAAGTGCCAGGCACTGTTCTAAGCCCTGGGGCTATGGGGACCAAAAACAAAACCATCCCTGCTCTCCGTGAGCTTCCACTCTAACGGGGGAGGCTCCAAGCAGCGCCATATACATCTCTGTCCTGATATTGCCAGTTCCTAGTCTGGCACCTTGTGCGTGGTAGACCTTTGATGAACGCATTGGATTGGGTGTGTATAGGAAAGACAACTTGGTATATTTGCTAGCAAGCCAGTCTGGGAGTCAGGAAGACCTGGAGTTCGAGGCCTTACATAAGCTTCCTCTCTCTCTGCCTTTTAATCAGCTGTCCTCCATGCCTGGGCCCTCCCTCTGCACATCCTCCCCCTTTCCTGGATTCCCCTTTCCATCCCCTCTTCCCAGCTGTCAGTGCCTTCCCTCTGAGGTGACCCCCTATCACTCTCCCTATGTCCCTTATATTTCCATAACTGTTTGCATGTTTCTGCCCAGTTAAAATGAGAGCTCCTTGAAGGCAGGGACCATGCTTCTGCCTTTCTTTATATTCCTAGCACTTAGTACAATGCCCAGCACATAGTAGGAGCTTAAGAAATGACTGTGGGCTGACTGTGTTGACTAAGAGAGATGCTGGGTCTTCATGGGGGGAGCCCAGGCACCTTGAAGATAATCAGTTGGGATTTTCTCTACTGAAAGTTCTTCATGGAATCACCCATTCAGCCCACAGATGTAGGTGAATGCCCTGACCCTCAACTGGCACCTGGGAAGGTCCCTCCTCCCAACCAGGGGAATTTTCTGCTTATCTCAAAATCGGGACCTCTCCTTGGCCCAGTAGATACCCAGAGTTTGGGCCTCAGCGGTCATCCAACCAGAGAGCCCACTGACTTTTGGACAGTCCTTACTGTTAGAAAGTGTTACCTGACATCAAACCCAACTAGGCTTCCGTCCCCTGTGCCAGGTAAACAAGTGCCTTCTCCCCCTTGTCCTTCAGCATCCCTAGCTGTTTTGGGAGCGTTCACCACTCAGGACAAAAAAGTCACTTTGAGTTCAGCCAGGGTTTCAGCATGGCTCAGCTGCCTCTACTGGAGACATCTCCCTTTAAGAAGACCCAAGAGTGGCAAAGGGAGCATTATACCCAATATTGATTGTGACCTGGGTTGAGGTTTTTTTGTTTTGTTTTAGTGATGAGGAGTGGTAATCGAAAAGGACAATTTGACAGGACTCTTACTTAGAAAATGCAAATTTTATTTTATCATCCCTGGTTTCATGAGGAAACTGAGGCAGACAGAGGTTAGGTATGGGATTGGGAGCTCTTATTATCACTACCTGTGTGACCTTGGGCAAGTCTCGTCAGCTGACTTCTGAGGTCCATTTCTGTTCCAGATCTGTCATTCTACTCTGCCCAGCAGTCTCTTTGGGAGCTGCTGCTTTGTGAATTTTGCTCTTCCCCACCCTGCCTCCATCCCAGCCAGCCCCCACTGCCGCCAAGCGTGTTATTGTCCCGGGAGCTGTAGCGGGCCTGAACATCCACAGCGGAGCCGCGCTGCATCTGGACCCATTCCATCCCCCCAGTTGTTAGAAGTGGCAGCTCGGCAGTGCCTTGCTCCTAAATTCGATCAGTGACGTCAAAGCAGATCTAATAATGGAATGAAGATTAAGTCCTGAAAACTCAATCCTTTCTGTTGCTCCTCCGAGTTGAGCTGCAGAGCCTCTCGTTCTCATTCTAATGGGCTGTCTTACCTGCCTGCCCAGGGATTTCGGTTTGTTCGATTTATACGGTAATACCTACATTTAATGATCTCCTCCTGCTCTTCCCCCCTGAGTGATGGGCCTCACTGGCTCCCTCATCCTCCTACCTTCTCTCTGCAGTGCCTGGAGGTCCCCCACAGGACTTGGCTCTTGGCCTGGTGTGCCCCAGCCCAGATAAAGCCACTGATTTACTCAAGGTCACGCAGCAAGATGGGAGCTGAGAATTTCCCAAGCACAGACCTGGGCATCCTTGGCCATGGTGCCAGCCTCACTTTGGTGTGGGCACGATTTGGTGCCTTGCACCTCACCCTCCCAGTATTATTTCTATAATTGTCTTGATGGATCCCCACCCCCACCCCCACACTGGCCTAAAGCTAGTGTAGGGCCTGTGAAATAATGCAGAATTCCTTCCCCAGGTACTTTTTCCCTTGCTGCTGTAAAAGCCCATGACCTGGTGGTTGGCTGGCCAGAGATGGTCCTAGAGCTTGAAGGAGAAAGGCCTTGCACCTCAGTCACATAAGATGGGCAGCAGCTTCCAGAGGACAGTTTTTCTGGCTGTGTTGTGCCCAGTATTGACTCAGGAACTCCAGTTCCATTAATCTCCCTTACAGTGGGGTGGGGGGAGATTCAGGTTACACACACACACACACACACACACACACACACACACACACAGAGTCATCCAGGTCCTGTGAATGGAGTCAGAGAGCACCAAAGCCTAGTGAATTCCTCCCCACTACCCCCATGTCACCTTTCTGCATGTTCATTCCCAGGGATGTGTGTATTTGGGGGAAGAGGTCCAGAAGAGTGTGGATTCCCTCTGGGGATGAATGGGTTTCCCACAGAAGTCACTTCCCTTCTCTGGGGTCTCAATTTCCCCTAACAGTATCTGGCAGTGAGCGTCAATAAATATTAAGCACCTACTATATGCTAGACCCTGTGCTGGTATGTAGTAGGCACTTCATGTTTATTGATTGTTAAATGTTCAGATCAGTTAATCAACAAATGTTAATTAAACTAGGAGATCTCTAAGTTGAGTGAGAGGGTGACCTGGTAGGCAGCAGATAGAGTTCAGGACTGTGGGTCAGGAAGACCTGAATTCAGAGGTACCACATTCCAACACTTCTGAGCTATGTGATCCCCAGGGAGATTCTGTGCCTCAGTTTCCTCTTCTGTAAAATGAGGGGAATAACACCTAAAGTACCTATTTCACTGGCTTATTGGGAGGCTCAGATGAGGTCATTAGGAATGTTTTGTGCCAGCTGTGAGGGGAAATCTAAAGGTCAGACCTGGGGAGGGGGGGTTTTGTGATCCAGACCTGTGATTTTGTTAGGTGTGGGGAGCTTCTGGGATGGAAACTCTGCCTGCTCATGCAAATTGGCAACTCATCTCTTCATTTATGGTTCCCAAGAGATTTGTAGGACACAGAGAAGTTAGGGATGTGCCCAGGGGCACCCAGCCAGTATGCGTCCAGGGCCAGCACCAGCTACTGGCATGATTCTCCTTCCACCCCAGGGCTTCCTGGAGCGGTTTATGACCGATACCGTGTCCTGTGCTTAGTGGCTCTGTACCTGGAAGAGGTCTGAGAGTAAGAAGGAAGGGTGGGGGGCAGGAGCCCCCAGAGAGCTGTCTGCGGCTGCCAGCTTATATTCCTAGCTCCGTTCCTTTTAGAACATGCCCAGAAAGCTCCCCCTGTGGTAGGTCTTAAAATACAATCCTGCCTGACCCATCACGACTCCAGCAGGGACAGAGATGAAATGCTTGTCTGACTCTCCCACCCTCTCGCAGCATAATTACGTCATCTGAGTTTTCAGAGGCCCCCACTGCCTGCTTTTCCTCTTCCTCCTTTTCCTCCTCCCCCTCTTCCTTCCTCCTCTTACCCCTCTTCCTCCTCCTCTTATCCTCAGGAGCAGAAGCCTAGCCCTCTGACAACCCACTGCCTCCTCTTGAGGATTCTCCTGGCTTTAACAGGCAGATTCATAGCAGCTCCTCTCAGAGGAGAAGGGTGATTGGTTTGGGAGTAAGAGGCTCTGCCCCTCCTGTACCTCCCGGCCCCAGCCGCTCCTGCCTGTCCTGTCCCAAATCTCTTTTTCACACAGCCAGCAAACTCCCTATTAGCTGATCAAAAGATGATTTAGTTGTTGAAGGGACAAGCAGAGATAACTTGCAGAAACACAGCTGGGGACCGAGCTGTGAAGGGCATTTTCATAGCTCCACCTGGCCCCATGTCATGTCATGAGTTATAGTTTGGCTTTGAATCTAGTGGAAAAATGAAAACAGCCAAAAAAGACGCCTGGAAAGTTTTTCCTGTGGGCCCCTGCAGCCCCAGGCTCCTTGCTGCCTTGGATGTGGCCTCCAGGGTTGATGGCCACTTTCTCCTACTCACCACCTGATTTTTGTGGCCAAGTACTGCCTGGGCCAGTTCTCTGGGGCTGGAGGGGCTGGCAGGGCTCGCAGTTTTGCCCTCTGCACTTCAGGGCCTCTGCCCCTTCCCTAAGCTGAGGGGGTTTCTGAGGTATAAGCTGCAGTGATAGAGACCTGATCGAATGCCCGCTCCATCCCAGCCACGTGCCCCATCTGCTACCATGCATGGTGTTTGCACGGGATTGAGCTCATCCCCAAATCCAAGAATCCATGTTTGCCCTAGGTCTAGCCTTCTGGGCCTGGCTCACATTCCCCCCTTTCCACGAAGCCCTTCCTGATTGCTCCAGCCCATATTTCTCAGTCCCTCCTTTGAAATACAGAGCATCAGTTGTTAAAGAAACACAGTGTAGAGCTGGGAGGCACCTCAGTAGCCGTGTGGGCCAATCCTAGAAGAATCCTCCTTGTAACATAACCAACAAATGGTTGTCTGACCAGCTTCTGCTGGAAGAACTCCAAGCAAGGGGAGATCCCCACCTCCTGAGGCAACCCATCCCGCATTGGGACAGCTCCCATTCTGAGCAAGTTCTTTCTGCAATTCCCCCCACCCCCACCCCCATGCTCCTGGTCCTGCCCTGTGGCACTGAGCGGGAGCCAGACTCACCCCTCCTCCACACACCAGCCCTTAAAAGGCTTGAAGACAGCTGTCACCGACCAGCACAATGCAAAGGTCCTCAGATTTGGAGTCAGAGGACCTGGGTTCAAATTCTGGTCTTGCCACTTTACTTATGACCTTGAGCAAGGTCACCTCTTTGAGCCTCAGTTTCCCCTTCTCTAAAATAAGGTAATTGGATCAACTGACTTTTAATGTCCCTTCTAGCTCTAAATTCATAATCCTCTGACCTAAGTATGAATCCCATCCTTACCATTTACTGCTCTGCTTGACTATGGGAATGTCCCTTAACCTCTCTGAGCTTCAGTTTCCTCATTTGGAAAATGGGCTGGATTAGGCCAGGTGGACTCTCAGGTTCCTTCCAACTTTAGACCTTTTTTTTTCTCCCTTCCCAGTTCAACAGATATTTACTAGACTCCAGTGTATTCGAGGCTTAAAGCAAAAATGACACAGTTCCTGCCTCCAGGGAGCTCACAAAGTGTACTCGAATAATTATAATATTAGTTAGAATGAGAAGAATACACAGGGAAAAGCTCGAAAGGCAGGAGAAATGGGAAAGGGAACAAGGAGGCTTCTTTCTCTGGAGGAATCAGTCAGCCTCTCTCCCAGGTGATGCTAGACTTGACTTGAAAAATAAAGATTCGTTTATTCTTTTAATTTTTATTCATGTTTTATACTTTGATTACTTACTTTCCCCAAAGTATCCCACCATTCCCTTCCCCTCCAAACTTTAAATCTGTAATCCTGTGATTGTCCCTTCTCTAGGACTAGATATCCCTTGTTCTTTCATCCCTTCTGCCTGGGGCTGAAACCAGCAGGCCATTGCCATCCAAGGTGCCTCACTGGATTCCTTGCTAAAGCCTACCCAGGGGTGGCATGCACAGGCCCCACAAAGTACAAGAGAGCTCTCACCTTCTTATTTCTGTTGGTTGTGCCCCTTCTAGTTCCCTTCTCCACCCTCACAAGTTCAGCCACACTGACTTTCTGGCCATGCCTCCTATGTGATGCTTCTCCTCCCATATTGGCACAAGCCTGGGACGGCTGGCTCCCTCCTGACCTCTACCTCTCAATGCTCAGATCAATGCCACCTCTTACACAAGTCACTTCCCCCCACCCCAAAAACCTCTTATACTTTGTGCCTCATTATTTTGTAATATACTTATATGTGTTCATGTTGTCATCTGTCCCTCCTCCAATAGAATGTAAACTCCCTGAGGGTAGGAACTCTTTCCCATTGGTCTTTTTTTTTTTTTTTTTGGCAATTGGGGTTAAGTGACTTGCCCAGGGTCACACAGCTAGTAAGTGTCAAGTGTTTGGTCTGAGGCCGGATTTGAACTCAGGTTCTCCTGACTTCAGGGCCAGTGCTTTATCCACTGCACCACCTAGCTGCCCCCCCATTGGTCTTTGAATCTCCAGTGTCTCACATAGTTCCTGGCAGAGTGAACAAGCAGTATTAAACTAGACCTACTATGTGCCAGGCACTGTGTTAAGTGATGGGGATATAAAGAAAGGCAAAAGACAGTCTGTTTCCTCAGTGAGTTCACAATGTAAGATGGTAGGTGGAGAGAGAGAGGGAAGGAAGAAGGAAGGGAGAAAGGGAAGGGAGGGAGGGAAGAAGGAAGAAAGGGAGAAAAGGAAGAAAGATGAAAGGAAGGAAGGAAGGAAGGGAGAGAGGAAGGGCTATTATGTGCCAGGCACTGTGCTAAGTGCTAGGGATACAAAGAAAGGCAAAAGGCAGCGCCTTCTCTTGAGGAGTTCGCTGTCTAATAGAGGAGAGAGCTTCCAAACAAGCTATAGACAGGCTAAATTAGAGAATGTGCAGAGACAAGGCATTAGCCCTGAGGGGGATCTGAAAAGGATTCTTGGCTATAGTGAGATCAAGCTGAGACACGAAGCACACATCAGGTGCTTAATAAATGTTTCTTATTTAGGCCATTTTAGGGCTCCAGTGATTTTGGTGCTATCAGGAGCTCCCTTGTAAGGACACTTTCTCTACCAAGGCAGATCTCCAACTGAGAGCCTTTGCTAGGTTGCCCAGATCACTGGGGGGTTCAGTGATTTCCCCAGGGTTGCCCAGTGGCCATGTGTCAGAAGCAGGACTCGACTTGCCGACTGGCTCCCAGCCAGCTCTTTATCCATTATTACACACAAATCTTTGGGAGGGTGGCAGGGTGTCATTATCTCTTTTACAGACTAAGTAACCCAAGGAATGGGAGCCTACTTTGTAACCACAAAGGAGCTTTGCCCCATAGCGAAGGCAGCCAGGCTCTGCCCTAAGGTTAGCCTGAGCAGGTGGCCTGGTCTCAGACCTTTCTGAGGCCTGCCCTTCTCCCTCTCACCTTCCCCATGCCCTTGCCCAGGACATTGGACCATGAATTCAATATGAGTGATTATACTTGTCTTGGCAGTCCGTCCTTTGTGGAGAGAAAACTGAGCTTGTGCAAGCCATCATTCCCCTGTCCCAACACACACTAACAGGGTGGAGGGATGTAGGAAAATGGAGAAAGGCATCCACCATTTTTAGCAATGAAGCTGAACTCCCTGGAGCTTGGCAGGTCCTTTCTTTGACTCCCCTCTACCACAGCTGCGCCTTGTTGTGGAAGGAGCCCTGGGCTGGACACTTGGGTTCACATCCCAACTTTGATACTTTACCAGCAATGGGACCATGGCAAAATTGCTTATTTTTGCCTCTTGGAACTCCAATTTCTTAATCTGGGAAATAGGGCTAACAATACTTGCATCTCCCTCTCTTGGCTTTGCAAACTAAAATATTCTTCCTCTGTTGAATGGGTGGATTTAAAAAAGAAATCCCTAGTTTTGGCAAAATAGCAGCATGTCCTGGACAGAGAGCTAACTTCTCAGAGTCTTTAAGACCTGGGTTCTGGTCTTATCTCTGACACACATTGACTGTATGACCCTGGGTAGATGGGGCGCTGGATAAGAGGGCTGGACCTACAGTCAGGAAGACCTGGATTTAAATCTAACCTTAGACACTAAGTAGCTATGTGACCTTGGGCAAGTCAGTTACCGTTTCTTAGCTTCAGTCGCCACATCTGTAAAATGGAGATGATAATAGTACCTTTCTCCAAGGACTTTTTTTTAAAATTTTTTTAATTTTTAGGCAATTGGGGTTAAGTGACTTGCCCAGGGTCACACAGCTAGTAAGTGTCAAGTGTTTGGTCTGAGGCCGGATTTGAACTCAGGTCCTCCTGACTCCAGAGCCAGTGCCCTATCCACTGCAACACCTAGCTGCCCTCTCCAAGGACTTTTTGAAGGTCAAATGAAATAACATTATAAACATTATATATATATATTATAAACATTGTATATAAACATTATAAAGCACTTTATATAAATGTTGTTGTTGTTGTTATTGTTATCATTATTATTATTATTTTTAGACCACAATGCTCTAGGCAACTCTTTTAACCTTTTTTATGTCAGGGACCCCTTTTTTCAGGCAGAATTGTTTTTAAATGCAAAAATAAAATACATAAGGAAAACAATTATGTTGAAATGAAATTATCAGAATTGAGAAAAAAAAAGTTCACAGACTCCTGCAGACTATTTTATCTACAGAGAAGGTGCTGATTGATCTGTACTGGTAGAGGGAATTTTCTCACTTGGGAGTTTCCTTTACTAGTCTATCTCTATCTTGCTTTTGGCCCACACTGAGAACTCCAGGAGAAGTCCAGATAATTGAAGCTTCCCTTTGTGACAGTATTGTGTCTCTGTGCTTAGCTTGTGAGCCATATCTCCAAACTCCTCATCTTTGTCTTCTTTCTGCACTGGAGGTTTCTAGTAAACAGCAAATACAATATCACTTTTGTTTCTGCATCTGTTGATCTTTCGTCAAGTTATCTCCATGTGTTTGCTTTCCCAAAGCTTAGAGCTTACTATAGGGTCACACCACTCCTAAAGGCTTTCTCATGAAGATGTAATAGATGGCAGGAGTAAGATGGAAGTTGGACTCAGTTGCTTTGAGGTTCTGGCATCTAGGCTTAGTTACTCTGGCTTCCTGGCTGTTTCTGTGAACCAATTTGCCTCCCAGGCTGGCCCCCATGCCTGGAATGCCCCTCCTTTCCCTGCACTTCTTAGAAATTCCTTCTTTCAAAGTATAGCTCATAAACTACCTCCTTTCCTGATCCCCCTTCCAGCTGGGATTCTTTCCAACTAATCTTGCATATACTTATCTATTTACATGTTTATGTCGTCCCCCTCACAACCTCCCAGGAGGATAGCTAGTGTCTGTAAAGCTCTTGTTCTTAGCTTCAGGAAGACCTGGGCTCCAGATCTATCTCTCACACTCACTGATGCTGGACAGCTCAAGTAACTTGTCTTTGCCTCAGACAACTCTCTATGACAATAGGCTGTCAACCTGCATTGGTAGAGGAAGCTCCCTCTACCAATGCCAGTTGGCACCTGCTTTGCCTC
Organism: Vombatus ursinus; assembly: GCF_900497805.2. Taxonomy (NCBI): domain Eukaryota; kingdom Metazoa; phylum Chordata; class Mammalia; order Diprotodontia; family Vombatidae; genus Vombatus; species Vombatus ursinus. The sequence continues at coordinate 6,313,832 of NW_020949772.1, forward strand.
CCTATCCTCTTAGGTTGCCTTGGAGTAACAGAGGTTAAATGAGTTGCCTGGGGTCACATGTCCAATATATGTCAAAATGCTGGACTTGAACCCAAGACTTTTGGACTTTCTATCCACTACACCATACTGACTTCCCCAGCTCCTAACACCATAACTTGAGTATTTGTTGCAGAAATTGAGCGGCACAAAGAGGTTGATTGACTTGCTTAGGGTTGCTTTTCCACTGCAAGCAACGCTTGTCCCCCACCCCTGCCCCCAAACCAGAAAGTGATCCGGTCCTCTTCTCTCCCCTGTGCAGGAGTCCTCGATGAATTCTATTGTGATTCTTTAAGGAATCTTCACGAGAAGTCCCCAGGTTGCAGTTCCCTTGAGACGGGAAGGCTCGGACTTCAAGATGCTTATAAAGGAATATCGCATTCCTCTTCCAATGAGTGTGGAGGAGTATCGCATCGCCCAGCTGTACATGATCCAGGTAGGTGACCCCACCCCAGGGGGCAGAGCCAGCCTCTGAAGGCTGAGGATGGCAGTCATCTCCAACCTATGAGCCATGATCTTACTGGGTCCTTGGGGGCCCCTGAGGGCAGGGATTGCTGCCCCCATTTGTCAGATAAAGACTCCAACAATGAGAGATGGAAGTGGATAAAGAGCTGGCCTCAGAGTCAGGAAGCCATGGGTTCGAATCCACCTCTGATGCATTCTGGCTTGGTGACCTTGGGCAGCTCTCTACGACTACAAATCATAGCAGGTGCTGCTCCGTATGGACGGAAGGAATTTTTTCACTGCATTATCACCTACATTGTCAAAATCTGGTCCAGTTTTTTAACTTTTTGAGGTCTACAAAGCTCTTCCCAAACACCCTAGGAAACAGCTGCTACAGATATTATTGTGCCCATTTTACAAATGCTTGAAGTGAAGTGACTTGCCTGGGGTCATCCATTGTTGGATCTAGAACTGGAAGGTTCCTTAAGGGTCATCTAATTCAAGCCCCTCATTTTGCAGTTGAGGAAACTGAGACCCAGAGAGATTAAGCCACGTAGGTCCTAACTGGCAGAGCTGGGGTTCAAACCTAGGTCCTCTGTCTCTAGACCAGATGCCCTTTTTGCAGAGGATTCCTGACTATTTCCAGGACCCTTGTTCTTCTTCCACTCTTAAGGACTTGTCCTAAATCCCATGTTGAGTCAGTGGCAGATGTAGGGTTAAAATTCAGTTGAAGGACCCAGGTGTATTCAGTTTGGAGAAGACTTGGGGGCATGTGCTAAGGGTCTTCAGATCTGTCAAGGGCTGTCACTGAGACAAGGGAAGAGCCCCAGGATGTTTGATCCCCAGAGGGTAAATCGAGGAGGAATGGGAGGGAAGCGTCAAGGGGCCACCCGAAGCTGAACAGCAGGCAGAAGAGACTGGCCCCAGAGTGGAGATGGCGCTTCCCCCTTCTCTGGGGACATCAAGGCACAAGGCTTTGATCAGCCACTGGAGCTGTTCCTCTCAGACTCTGTGATTGGGTCTCTTTATCTTCAAGGCCTGCACTTTTCCCAGTAGCCCATGCTTCCTTGGAGGGAAGCCTTTTGGTCAGTGTAAGGGTCAAAGGCTTTGGGAGCAGAGGACCTGGGTTCAAACCCTGCCACTGCCCCTGATTTACTGGGTGACCTTGGGCAAGTCCAGCCCTCAGTTTCCTCATATGTGAAGGGAAGGGGCTGGACTCGATGGCCTTTCAGCTCAGTCATATGATCCTGTCCCTGAAGTAGAGGCAAGCATTTATAAAATGCTCCCAGTGCCTGCAGCCCACGCTTCTTCGCGTTAGGTTTAGAGAAGATGTAGTCTCTGACCTCCCCAGTCTAGCTGAGGACCAAGACACCAATCCAGACGACTCCGGTTCAGAGTAATGAGTGCATTTGAGTGCGTTTTAAATAACATAAATAATGAGTGCATATTAAGTTAAAATAATGAAGTGCTGGGTCGTGAGTGAAGGGCAGGGTCATTGTCAGCTGCGCTGATGGGAAGCCTTCCTGGAAGAAGAGTCCCTTGTCTTGGGATTTAAAGGATGGGTAGGAATTTAGCAGGTGGGTGAAGAGGGAGTGGGAAGGCATTGCCAGCACAGGCAACGGCCTAAGCCAAGGTACAGAGCTGTGATAGCCCACCAGATGTTTGAGGGTGTCTGTCAGGCCAGTCAAGAAACATTTATTAAGTGCCTACTGTATGCCAGGCACAGTGCTAAGTAAGGGATCCAATGCCATGGTGAGTCTTGGGGTACTGCCATTAATGGTTCTTGTGTCTCTCCTGGGGATATTGACATCCCACTGTGCCCACCATGGTCTTTTCTCTCTGTAGCATCACCTACTAAATCAGGAGCCTCATAGCATCTGAGCTAGACAGACCTCAGAGGGTTGCTAAACTCCTTGCCTGGGCTAGAACCCAGTCCACAACACCCCCAGCCAGGGGAGCCTGATCCACAGAGCCTAAATAGCTGCCCCCCTACCATCTCTGTTCATCATCCCTGGCTGTGTCATCTGGGTCCACACAGATCAGTCTGGCCCCTTCTCGGCATGACAGACATCCACATGCATCTCAAGCCAGGCCACATGCTACACATCTGAGGCAGGTTTTGAACCCTGGGCTTTCTGCCTCCCAAGTCCAGCATTCTGTCCACTATACCAGACTGTCACTTAGTTTTTCCTATTCTGTGCGGTGAGTTTCTGATTTTCCCAGACCTTGGGCCTCAGTCCCTTTCTCTGGCCCTCACTTTCTTCCTCTGTAAATGATGAGTGCTAAGCTCCTTTCCCGCTCCTGGGTCTATGGGACCATGGGATACTGTTCCTTTGATCAAAGGCACTTATGGCCAGAGGCGCCCACACTGTTGCCTTTCCCAGAGCTACCGGGAAATCTCATTATCAGAGTGAGCAGGGGAAATGAAACAGCCGAAGGGTCCAGTGCTTCTGATGACAAACTCAGTTAACCGCTCCCATGCCAAAGACTGGCCTGATAGCTGTCCTGGTAGGGCCCCTCTGTATCCAAGTCTAGAGGCCTTGCCCCACCTGCTGGCACCCAGGCATAGAAGCCCTGGGTCCTAGCCTTCTCCTAGAAAGGAGCTCAGAGTAGCTAGGAGGAGTGACCCAGACTCCTCAGCATATGGCTGGCCCAGAAGAACAAGGGAGAGGAGTGAGGAAGAAGGCCTGACCTTGAGAAGGGCTGCTCCCACCAGCTGCCTCCCAAGGTCCATGAGCTCTTCTTACCAGGAAGGGACATGGTGAAGGGGGGATGGGAAGGCCTGTCTCAACAAGCCTCAACCAGTCCTCAAAGCCTTCCAAGCCTCTAGTTCACAAACATTTCAGGTGCATTACTTACTAGGCATACCCTCACTTTCCCTGTTTAGGAGGCAGTACCCATGGGGATCCTCCTGGTCTTTGGAGCCATTGCTCACAAGGTCACTCTCCACCAAGAGCTATCTGTCATGCCTCTTTGCCAGGCTCTGCCTTAAAAACATTACTACCACTCCGCCATGGGAATTTTAGTTATCGATCTGTGAGAATGTTTGATCTGGTAGCTGGCCTGGTAGGGCCCCCACGCACCCAAAGAATATCTGTGTTTTAGAAACATTTACTGGCGAGGGTTGGGCAGATGCAGCTTCTCTCACTGGGAACATCAGTCACTCATGCAAACATTTCTTCTACTTCATGAGAATGGGAAGATTGGCTCCCTATCCATGGCATCATTTGTTCTAATGAAGGAATATTAGCTCTGTACCATAGAGATATCAGCTGTCCAATGTGGGCAGGCACAGTTCACCTTGCTTCTCATACTGGGAGCATTAGCAGTCCCTGAATGCAAATGGCAAATCAGTCCAAAAGCCTTCATTAGGTTCTCACTATGATCATGTGGGCACTAGGCTAAGTACTGAGAATACAAAGAAAGGCAACAACAGTCCCTGCCTTCAGGGAGATCTCATCCTAGTGGGAGAGCAGGGGGACACAACGAACAAACTTCGTACATAGAAGATAGATCTCTGTAGCATTCCACTGTGGAGATGTTAGCTTCTCATCTATGGGAACACTGGCTTCCCCCTCAGAAATGGGAGCTCTCCAGCATGGAAGTAATAGCTTTCCACATAGCTAGGTCTACATCACTCTCTCCATCCATGGGGCTAAACATTAACTCCCCCTCCTATGAAAATGTCAGCTCTCCACTGTGGGGACATTAACTCTTGACTAGAGGAACATGGGACATTTGCTTTACACCGCAGGAATATTAAGCTCTCCACCATCCACCGTGGGGACATGTCATCATCATGAGCAGATTCAGCTCCCCTGGATCCCTGTACGTGGGAATGTTAGCTACCTATGCCCAGGGACATTAGCTCCCTCTATACGCCACCCTCCCACCCCCATATACACACAGTACAGCAGCCGCTTTTGCCCGAGACACCAGACTGATTAGCTCGACAGCTTTGACCTGCTCTGTTTCTGACCTGGGCTGGTTCACTCCTCCGCAGGCAGCCTGGTAGCCCCTGGGAGGATCATACTGGTGTTGCCCTAGCACAGACTCCCACTTGGCTTTAGTCCTCTACATCTCAGAACCTCAAGGTTCAAGGGATACACTAACCTCAGCCTCCACAGTCTCAAGGTTTCCTGATCTGCAACACCAGACTCAGTTCTAGGCATTTTTATCGTGAGGCGATGCAGCCCACTGTCTCCCAGTCCAAGGGGACATTAGCTCCCACCACTGAGCCTTCATTCATGCTGTAACCAAATTCACTTCTCCCTCCTCCCAGCCCATGGGAGCCATCAGCTCCTGGCCACATCAGCAATGTTCCTGCCTGGGGCTAACTGCCCAGTTTCTTAGACCTGGCCATTACTGCTGTGAATTGTGTTCTAGCCTTGGCCTCTCTGGGAGAGATGCCTTCAGGTCCTTCCTTCCTCATCTCCAGCTCTGCCCCTTTAACTGTCACTTAAATCCCAACCTTTAATGGGCTAATTTCCCGTTACAGCCATCATCTCAATGTACCCAAGGCTTGCCTAGAGACAGTGAATTGTATTTCCTGCTGCCTTTGATTAGATTTAGGACTCTTCAATATCATCTTTTTCCATGGGGAACAACTTCTCTGGTATTTATAGCCTACCTTTGTTCCATGTGACCTATCCTAGAGATACCTGAGTGGGCTGCACCTGCCCCTGGAACCTTCACTGGACATTTGCTCTTTCTCCCCTGTACTTAGCTTTGCTTGGTAGAGTGGTTATTAGCACCTTAGCTAGCACCGGGCAGTCAATAATGTCCAGACTTGGAAATCAGAAAAACTCAGATTGAATCCCTTCTGTTTTCCTATCTGTAAAATAGGCTTGATACCCATGCCGTGTGTGTTTGTGTGTATGTGTAGGGGGGGAAGAGGTGCAGGGGCGAGGAACTGCATGCTATGTTCTATACTCATAGTATACCACCCCTAAAAAAGTAGGGGAGGGCGGAACCTTCTCATATCTCTCCTTTGGGGCAAAGCTTGGTCATTATAATTCTATAGCATCAGATTAATCAGTTAACAGGCATTTCTTAAATGCCTCCTATATGTCAGGCCAATTTACAACTACACCAACAATGTACAAGTGTGCATATCTTGTGCATTGACTTCCCATTGTTGATCATTCAAGCCAATTTGCTTGGTGTGAAGTGAAAGCCTACATTTGTATTGGTTTGCATTTGTCTTATTAGTGATTTGGAGTACTCTTTTACGTTGTTGTTACTACTTTATAATTCTTTTTTTGAGAACTATTTGTTCATATCTTTTAACCATTTATCTATTAAGGATTGGCTTTTGGTCGTACATACACGTACATGTACATACACATACACATACGTACACATACATATACACACACATACACTCAGGGTGTCCCAAGAGTCTTAGTGAAGTTTTAGGCTTTAATAACTTCAGAAGTATAAATGCTACAAGCTTACAAAAAATATAATTTGAAAGCTTAATTAGTTATGTTTCTTTTGTACTTACCTATTCTTGTGTATTTTAATAATAGATTTTTCATTTTAATTTTAAGAAGATAGGGTAACCTGTCATCATACATCATGTATGTCTAGTTTCTAGGTGACATTTTCCTGTGCTAGCGGATCAGGGGAGGAGTCCTCGTGCTCAGTCGCCTCAGTCACCCGGTCTATGTCTGTTAGAATTTTTTTTGTGGAATCACATTCATTCTTTGGATGATTGTAAGGTTACAAATTCCATCCTTTCAATCACTGAGTACAACCGATCAAAATTTTTACCGAGTTCAAAAATTGACTGGAGTGATGTCTGCATAGCACAAAATTAGTTACTTTGAACTTTAATAAGAAACACATCTATAGTTTAAAATTTCAAATAATTAACCTTTCAGTGTTACCTTTTGTAAGTTTGTATCATTTATATTTCTAAAGTTATCAAATCTTTTTTTATTTTAATTTTTTGTTACATTTCAAGTTCCAGCTGGTCTCCCTCTCTGCCTCCCAACTCCCCATTAGAGAAGGCCAACATTTGATAAAGTTCTATATGGGGAGCCATATTATACATACTTCCATATAGCATTGCACTCTGGAGGTGATAGTATCTTATGTTCCTTTATAGGTGCTTTGTAGTTGATTTGAATGCTTAGTAACTTAGAATAACTTAGTAAATCATAGTTACTCTTCGACCAATATTGGTGTTACTGTATACAATGTTCTCTTGGTTCTGCTCATTTCACTCTTCATTATTTCATGCAAGTCTTTCCATGTTTTTCTAAGATCATTGAGTTCATCATTTCTTATAGCACAGTAGTATTCCTTCACAATCATATACCACAACTTGCTCAGCCATTCCCTAATTGATGGGCATCCTCTCAATCTCCAGTTCTTTGCCACCACAAAGAGAGCTGCTATAAATATTTTAGAACATAGAGGTTCTTTTCCCTTTTCCCTGATCACGTTGGGAAATGGACCTAATAATGGTATCGCTGGGTCAAAAGGTATATAGTTTTATAACTTTTTGGGCATAATTCCAGATTGCTCTTCAAAATGGTTGAGTCAGTTCACAGTTCCACCAACAGTGTATTAGTGTCTCAATTTTTTCACATCCCTTCCAACATTTATCACTTGCCTCTTCTATAATTTTAGCCAATTTGATAGGGGGGGTACCCCAGAGTTGTTTTAATTTGCATTTCTCTAATCAATAGTGGTTTAGAGCATTTTTTTTATATGACTATAGATAGCTTTGATTTCTTCTTCCAAAAACTGCTAGTTCATATCCTTTCACCATTTGTCAATTGGAGAATGACTCATATTCTTATAAATATGACAAAGTTCTCTGTACATTTGAGATGAAGTCTTTATCTGAGAAACTGCCTATAAAAATTTACTTCCAATTTTCTGTTTTCCTTCTAATTTTGGCTACATTGGTTTGAAATGATTAAATCTTAAAACCTCACTAAGATTTTTGGGACACCCTATCTCTCTGTGGGTCGCTTATATATCTTGGGCATCAGACTTATCAGAGATTTGATACAAATTTTTTTTTTCTCTTTCAACCACTTTCCTTCTTACTCTGCTTGCAGTAATTTTTTTCTGAAAAAACCTTTTCAGGTACATGTATTTAAGAGTTACCAATTCTGTCTTTTAGATGTCTCTCTTGTTTTGTTGAGAATTCACCCTTTAGTGATGCCTGTGAAGGGTACTTGATCTGCTTCTAATTTCTCTAAGGTATGACTTTTAACTCTACTCTACTCAAAAGTGTTTTCATGGGCATCATCTCATTTGCTAATATTAATGATAACTGACCCCTAACTAGCAGCTAGATAGCATAGTAGATAGAAGGCTAGTTCTGGAATCAGAAAGACCCGAGTTCAAATTCAACCTCAGACATTTATTAGCTCTATGACCTGGGGCAAGTCACTTAACCTTTACCTGCCTTAGTTTCTTCAACTGTAAAATGGGGATAATAACAGCATCTGCCTCCCAGGGTTGTTGGGAGGCAGTTACTGGAGGTGTTATTATCTCAATTTTACAGATGTACTACTATTAATAGCGGTGCATATATATATATATATATATATCTATATATCACCTACCATGAGCCAGGCACTATGGTAAGGATTTTACAAATATCATCTCATTTAATACTCCCTAAAACCTTTGGAAATAGGTACTATTATTATCCTCATTTTACAGTTGAGGAAACTGAGTCTGACAGAGATTGAGTGATTTGTCTAAGGTTACACAGCTAGGAAGTGTCTGAGGCTAGATTTGAACTCAGGTCTTCCTGACTTGGCCCAGCACTCTATCCACTGTGCTACCATGGAGACTGAAGTTCAGAGTTTAAATTATATGCATCTTGAGGGCAGAAAGAGTTTCACTTTTGTCTTTGTGTCCCCAAACCTAACAGCATCTGGCACATATTAGGTGCTTAATAAATGTTGTTGAATTGAATTGAAGTAAGTCTTAATGGCAGGATTTGAATCCAGGTCTTTCTGACTCCAAGCCTAGCACTCTCTCATCCTGTATCCCTGATAAAGGAGGCAGCATAGGAATTATTATCCCTGTTTGGCAGATGAGGAAACTGAGGCAAAGTGATTCATCTAAAAGTCATGGGTCTAGTGAATAGGAGATTCTGGGATATATCCCAGAGCTTCACACTGTCCCTGCCCTTCCCCCTACTCCCACCCCTACCCCCACTCTACTGTATTTTTTTGTTTTTGTTGAGGCATTCAGGGTTAAGTGATTTTCCTAGGGTCACATAGCTAGTAATTATCAAGTGTCTGAAGCTGGATTTGAACTCAGGTCCTCCTAAGTCCAGGGCCAGTGCTCTATCCACTGTACCACCTAGCTGGGCCCCCCCCCAACTTTGCCATATTGGCCCATCATCAGTCAACTGCCTTCTCAGAGTTGGCATTCAGTAGACAGATTTGTACAATCCATCCATACCTGATGGGGGCTCAAAACCAGTCATGCAAGTATCAGTTGAAGGAACTGGCTATGGTTAGCCTAAGGGATAGATTTAAACTTTAAAATAGTTATTGGGCTGTTTTGTGGAAGAAGGATTAGGCTTAATTGCAGAATAATGAATGCTACCATTTATATAAAACCTTAAAGTTTGCAGAAGGCTTTAGATAAGTAAATTGCATATGAGCCCTTTGAAGTAGGTACATCAAGGATTTTTATTCCCATTTTGTAATTGAAAAGCCTAAAAGGGATTAAGTGACTTGCCCATGGTCACATGGCTAGTAAATGCCTGAGTCTGGATTTGAATCCGGGTCTCTGTTGAGGACAAGTCCTGCCCTCTCCCCACTAACTCACACTACTCTGATTGTTCATTTGGGCTCAAGGCACAGAACTAGGACCCACAGAGTGAATGTTGGAGTGAAGCAGATTTTAGCTCCATGATGTATAGAAGGTAGAACTGAAAGAACTTGGCAACAGCATAGATATGGGGAGGGAGAGAGATTGAGGAGTCAAGAATGACATCGAGGGGAAAGAATGAGTTTCAAGCATGTTGAGTTTTTGTTTTTTGTTTTTGGAGGCAATTGGGGTTAAGTGACTTGCCCAGGATGGATTTGAACTTAGGTCCTTCTGACTCTGGGGCTAGTGCTCCATCCATTGCACCTCCTAGCTGCCTCAGGCAGGTTGAATTTAAGATGGTTACAGGGCATACAGTTGGAGATATCTAATAGGTAGATTCAGATTTAAGTTTGGAAGCCTGGGGAGAGGTTAGGACCTGAAATAATAAATAGACCTGAAAATCATCAGTGTAGAGATCATTGAAACCAGACTAGATCACCAAATGGGATAGGCAAGAGGGAGAAGGAAAGAGGGACAAACTCCTGGGAAATGCCTGCTGAAATAAGGAAGAGAGAAGGATTTGGGGGAAAAGATAACGAGTTCAGTTTCACAACAAGTTGTGAAGATTTAGCCAGCAGAAAGAGAAGAGGGAGGAATGGAGGGAAACAGAGAAGAGGATAAGCTTAAAGAGAGGGATGGGTGGATGGGTACATCAAGGAGAAGTGCAGAGGAACTGTTGGGAGAAAGAGAAGAAGAGGATGAAGCTGAAGAGAGGGAGGAGGAGGGAAAGGAGAGGGAATAAAGAAGAGAAGAGGGAGGAGAGGAAAGATTGGAGAGGGAGTGAAGAGAGGGGAAAGGAAGAGGAAAGAATGGGATGGGAAGAGAAGAAAAAGGAGAGAAGAGAAGGGAGGAGGGATGGAGGAGGGAGAGGGTGGGTCACAGGAAGCAAGGAAGAAAGGAGCATGGAGGGGAAAAGAAGAGGCAAGAACAGGGAGAAAGGGAGGAGGAGGTAAGGATGGAGGAAGAGTAAGGGCGATCTCACCATTCTGGGCTATCTTCATTTCAACCATAGTTGACATTTATAGCCTGATCAGCTTCCCCATTCATTCTTGATGTTTTGACGTTGGCTGGTCCCTTTGGCCCTCTGTGACTGAATCATGCCTCCTGGTCCATTTCTATTTCATTAGAAGCCTCGGAACGGAACGGGGGAGCTGTGCTCTGATGCCTGCTCCGGGGCTCAGCCCCCTCCATTCCTGGCCCTAGCTTACAGTTAGCAGACAGCACCTGGAACTGGGAGTTCCCAGCTTGGGGCTGATTCAGCTCCAGCTCTGGGCCGGGGTCACTGTGGAACCTTTGGGAAATCGCTTCCCCTCTCTGGTAGTGAGCTCTCTGAGGTCTAGCCTTGTCTGGACTATTTCAAATGCGCATCTGTTAAAGCAACTACTATGTGCTTCATAGGCAGCATATCAGTCCTGTCCTCATGGAGATTACATTCTAATGGGGACCAAGTACAAACAACCATGATATTAAGGGGAATGTTGTTGTTATTTAGTCATGTCTGATTCTTCACAACCCCATTTGGAGTTTTCTTGGCAAAGATATTGGAGTGGTTTGCTATTTCCTTCTCCAGCCCATTTTGCACATGAGGAAACTGAGGCAAACAGAGTTAAATGACTTGCCCAGGGTCACCTAGCCAGTAAGTGTCTGAGTTGGATACCTGCCCTAAAGGGAATGAGATGAGTGCAAAGAAGAAGCTTCATTCGGTGCACAACAAAAAGCCTCTTTCTGCTTGGAGCCTATCCCTGCTCTTCCTTTCCCCTCCAGTCATTAACACTATGTCTTTGAAATGACTTTGTCTTAGTTTGTCTTTTCTTATCTGTACAAGTTCTACTTCCCTCCCCACTCCTCCCCCACTGTAGAATGTTAGCTCCTTAAAGGCAGAGACTGGCCCGATTTAGTCTTCATATCTGCCTGCACATACTAAGTACCTAGTGAGTCAGGTAAGAGGGGGCATTCTAAGTGGGGGGCTTTGAAGGCAGTGGAAGACTGGAACTCTTGTTTCATATGATCAGAAATCTGGGCTCCAAGGGACCTTTGAAGCCATCCATCTAGTCCAGCTCCCTCATTTCACAGAGAAAACCAGTGATTTGCCCTGGGTCACAAGGCTTAGTTAAAGTGTCTGAGGTAGGATTTGAACCCAAGTCTTCCAGACTCCAAATCCATGAGTCTCCTCTTGGAGTATTTCCCATACCTCTATAGGGAGACTTCATATTTTCCCCTCCCTTTTAGAGTAACTTGTTTCAACATTATTACTAATTTCTGGCTCCTAAAAATGGCAGCTGCGTAATAGCCGTGCAAAGAATAGGAGGATGTCCCAGGGGCGAGTCTCAGCCCGTTAGTCCATGTAGGGTAGATACAGACATGGGGCTGCTGGGCAAGGATCCCTGCCCCTGGTGCTGGGCATTGGCCAGGTCTCTGCAGAGTTCAGGGGAATTTGTCCGCCTCTGGCTGATCAACTTGGGTTGGATTTGCTGGTAGTGTGACTATTCCCAGGGGCTCAGCCCTGAGCTGCTTGCCTGTCTACCAGTGACCTTCATCAGTGATGGAAATGGGAGGGAGAAGGTGGAGTGGGTTAAGAGGCCTGGATGGATTTACCATGGTTCAGAGCCCTTTGTCAAGAGAAGAGCTTAAAGTGATTTATAGACATAATCCCATCCTTGTTGTCCTGCTAATAATCCTTACCATCATTATGGGAAATATCACCCTAAGTTGGTCTCCTTTCTCCAAGGACCTGAGGCTCTGGGCTCTGCCTATGTCCTGGCTTCTTGAGGAGGGGCCTGGCTGACTTTGGGGTCAATGTCCATCCCAGTTTAGCCACTGCCCCATCGACGGCCCCATCTCCCAGCTATCCAGTCCAAAGAGAGAGTTGCGCCCTTTGACTGCCTCAGCCTTTCCTTAGAGCACTTCCCAATCCGGGGACTGGCTGACGTCTTGGGAACACCAACTGAAGTCTTACACTCACTGAACACAAAAGTTAGAAAGGACCTCAGAGGTCATCTACTTCAACCCTCTCACTTAAAAAAAAAGAAAAGTTTATTACCTTTCTACAGAGAGTAGAGACGTGTTTCTCATCCTTTGGGCTCTAGAACCATTTCCACCTAAGGAAGACATTGTGGTATAATGAAGAGATCTCAGGATTGAGGGCGCCCGGAGCTCCGGTCTGCTTGTGTGACCTTGAGCAAAAGAAGGGGTTGGATCTAATGATCTCTAAGCTCCCTTCCATCTCTTAATACCACGAACTAGGATTGGTCGTTGCAATTAATTTGAGTTTGGTTGCTTTCATTTATGTTGTTTTATCCATTATGTCCGTTGTTCATCTTCTGCTCTTAGTCACTCTGCATCTGTTCATACAAGTCTTCTCATTTTTCTCTGACTCATATTATCAATTTTTTATATTAACAATAATAATTCATTGCATTCATGTTCCATTTGTCCCACCAGTGGTGGAACCCACTTTGTTTTCCACTTTGGGGCTACCACCAAAAGGGCTTCTGTCAATATATTGATATAATGATTGTCTTCTCATTTTACATAAAACAATAACTAATATTTATGTAGTACTTACTATGTACCAGGCTCTGTGCTAAGCATTTTACAAATATTATCTCATTTGACCTTCACAACAATCCTGGGAGGTAGGTGCTATTATTATTATCCCCATTTTATAGATGAGGAAACTGAGGCAGGCAGAGGTTAAGTGACTTGCCCAGGGTCACATAGCTAATAAGTGTCTGAGGTCAGATTTGAACTCAGGTCCTCCTGACTCCACACCCAGCACTCTACCCGCTGTACCACCCAGCTGCAGATGAGAAAATGGGAAACTAAAGCAGGAGGAAGCTTGTCTGAGTTTCCCACAGCTAACTTAATAGCATGGTATAGTGAAAAGAGGGCCGGATTAAGAGTCAGGGGACCTGGCTTCACGTCCTGGCTCTTCTACTTCCTGTCTGTGTGAGCTTGAGCAAATCACTTTATGTCTCTGGACCTCAGTTTCTTTATCTGTAAAATGAGAGGGTTGAACCCAATGGCCTCTAAGCCCCCTTCCTCTCTAAATCTGTGGTCCCATAATCCTAAATCTCTTAACTAACCTCTCTGGACCTTGTTTGTTAAAGGACAGAGTTAGATGATGTGGCCTCTCAGGGCCCTTCCAGCTTGAGTTCAGTGATCCCATGATGACCCTAATTCCCCGTCTAGGGAGATTTCCACCCCCACCTCTCCTGTAAGTGAGGGAGACAAATGCCCTTCCAGCCCTTAGAGCAGAGCTCCCAGGCCCCTTGCTAGCCACAAAAAATGCCCTGAGTTTTCTGGAACTTGGTGGGGCGGCAGCACAGTGATGGGTGACAGTGTGGAGCAGACTTGTATCTGTGTGTGTGTGTGTGTGTGTGTGTGTGTGTGTGTGTGTGTATTCGCTCGCACACCTGCACCGTGGAAAGCTGACCGAGGATGGCCTCGGCTTAAACGCATTCGATTGCTGATGCCGTCACGTTGCCATGGAAACAGATGCTGTAGCTTAAAGTCTCCAGTATCTATAACATGATAAGCAGGAACCTGAGCCTCTTGGGAGTGAAGGACCCAAGTGGAGTGGGGGAGGGGGACTTGAAAAATCTCTTTTAAAGTCATGTAAAGCAAGATTTCTCTAGAGGTGGCGGGGAATCCTAGAAAGACTTCCCTCCTGTCTCTTCTTTAGCTCAGCTGCCCATCGTGGCCCCGGGTTGGCAGGAGAAAATGTGTCTTTTTTTTTTTCCTTTAAGGTGCTCAGTACATAAAAGATAGACCTTCTGTTAATTGGGTCAAGGACAGCATCAAAGGAAACAATTTCAGTCTTTGGAAACTATGAAAGTGCCCTTTGGTGCTGGTCCCTTTGGAGGCCGGGCATCCGTGAGTGGGAATCCCACGAGATGCTCACGCCTCCACTGCCCCCTTACATACGAACTTCTCCCTATGCTAAAGGAATTGGGAAGAAAGGCTAAGTGCAGAGGTCAGGAGCTGGACTCCCAGGTCTGACACACTCTTGTTTTCAAGCCCCTCCCAGCTCTGATATCCTGTTAGAGGCCCCCTCCCAGCCCTGGTCTGTGCTCTTAGGGCCCTCTCATTTCTGACATCCCATCTTCTCTGGCCCCTCCCAGCTCTCTTCTGTGCTCCAAGGCCCCTTCTGGCTCCGACATTCTAGAATTCAGCGCCTGCTGTGGCTGTGACTTCAGTTTTCCCATCAGGTCCTCTGTGTTGACAGCTTTATACATGTGCCTTCCTACTGCTCCCTGAGCCCCAGGTGCCTGGTCTCTGTGCCCCAGACCAGCTGGAGAATTCCTGTGCCAATTAAGCAATAGTTCCAACCCACTCTTGAAATTGCCTTATTGTTCCAGAAGGATCCATAGGTCTATCGACCTTCACTACCCCCTGGACTACTGAGAGCTGCCAGCCTCTAACTTACTCCTCAGCTTTCCCCTACCCCCTGCCTCCTTCCTGAGCAGGAATCACAGAATGCCAGAACTGGAAAGGTACCTGAGGGACCAGCTGGTCCATTCTCTTCATTTTATAGAAAGGGAAAGTGAGCCCTACAGAGGTTGAGTGACCTACCAAAGGTCATGCAGGTAGTCAAAAATCCCTCCAGGATCAAACTAATTAACACCTTGAGGTGTATAATTAGACAACTATAATTCAGAGTAGCCCTGGAATATGCAGGTGAAAAGGTGTTTATATTAGCTGTATCCTAGAGGAAAGGGGACTTAGTTAGGGGGAGGGGGTACAGGGTGGCCTGCTGAGCTGTTTGGCTTGGGAGGCCTCCATCCTGCTGGGGAGCAGGGCCACATCCTAGGCAGCCCCCTTCCCTCTCTGTGTTGCTGAGTGCTTCCTGCTTGTAATGAATTAGATGTCAGATCTAATGATGGAGAAGGAGCTGCTCACACAACCCAGAGGCTGACTCATGCCCCAGCCAGAGCAGGGCTGAATAGGCCAATGCTTTTTATATCCCGATGGGGTTTTGGGTAGAGGTGCCTGGGAGGGTGTGCACAGCGAGATTGGGAAAGGAGGGGGATGCTGAGAAGGGGAATTGGGAGGGGAGGGAACTGAAAATAAAAGTTGTACAATGTGGGTCATGAGCCCCCAGACGATTCAAACCCCAGTAAACATTGATTATGGTAGGGCAGCTACAAGAGTTTGGAGGCCCTCGTCCTGATGGAGGCCACAGCCCAAGAAGGAGATAAGAAAGAAATGTCAATCACAGTAATAAATGCACAGCATTTATCGTGATAGGTATATTAGGCTCACGGGGGATCATCTCTTGTCCAACTCCCTCATTTTACAGAGTAGTAAAGCGAGGCCGAGAGAGGTTCAGTAGCTTGCTTGTGGTGACCCAGGTCTTAGATGACAGAATGGGGAAGCAAGCTCAGGTCTGAGGATACTGGGGTCGTAGATTCAGAGATTTAGATGGAGAGAGCACTTATTAAGTGCTTACTGTGTGCCGGATACTATTAAATGCTGGAAGACAAGAAGGCCCCTAAGAGGTTGACTGGTCAGACCCCTTCATTTTTGCAGAGGCACAAACTGAGGGTCAGAGGGGGCAGGTGACTTCCCTGAGGAGGCGTAGAGAGGAGTCATGAATATTCGCATACTCTGGCTATAAATCAGGCAGCTGAGCGGTGCCATAGCTACAGCCCCAGACCCAGAAAGACTTCAGTTCTATAACAACAACATCAGTAATCATAATAATAGCAGTTAGCATTTATATAACGCCTTCTATGTGCCAGGCACTATGCTAAGGGCTTTACAAATATTATCTCACTTGAACCTCACAGCAACCCTGGGAAGTAGCCCCATTCTACAGTTTGAGGAAACTGAGGCCAAAAGAAGTTAAGTGACTTGCTCAAGGTCACACAGCCTATAAGTGTCTGCGGTTGGACTTTTTGGGGGGGGGGGGGCTAGGCAATGGGGTTAAGTGACTTGCCCAGGGTCACACAGCTAGTAAGTATCAAGTATCTAGGCCAGATTTGAACTCAGGTCCTCCTGACTCCAAGGCCGGTGTTCTATCCACTGTGCCACCAAGCTCCCCCCTGAGGTTGGATTTTAACTTGGGTCTTCCTGATTCCAGACTCAGCACTTTATCCACTGTGCCACTTAGCTGTCCCTAATTTATCTATTACTTACACACATATGTGTGATACAAAACTCTGAATCTATTGCAAATAACTTATCTATTACATATGTATATATAATATGTAATAAATTCAAAGTTTCATATCCAATCCTCGTTTTCCAGGCTTCTTTACACACAGAAATGTTATTCTTTGTTGATGGTTTTCTAGCTAATTAAAAATGTTTAGAAAGAAAAGAAGCTAGGGTACCACACTTGGAGTCAGGAAGACCTGAGTTCAAATCTGACCTCAGACACTTGTCACTTACTAGCTGTGTGAGCCTGGGCAAGTCATTTAACCCCATTGCCTAGCCAAAAAGCAAAAAAATAAAATAAAATAAAATTATCCCAATTTTATAGATGAGGAAACTGAGAGAAGTTAAGTGATTTCTCCAGGTCACTTAGCTGCTAAGTTTCTGAGGCAGGATTTGAATTCAGGTGCAACACTCTATGCACTGTCTTATCTAAGGTTTGCAAAATGCTTTCCACATATTATTTCCTTTGGCCCTAACAACCTTATAAGGTAAGTGCTTTCATTAATCCCATTTTACAGATGAGGAAACTTCCCCTCAGAGAGGTTAAGTGATTTGACCAGGATCACACAGATGTTATGGTGGAATAAAGACACTGAGTAATCACAGCCAGACAATGATTCATTTAGCAAGGCATGCAATTGCAAAACGAACTGGGCCCAAGACTCTAGGTAAGCACAAGGACCCTGAACCTTTATTTCTACAGTTATTATAGGTTGAGGGGAGTAGAAAAAAAAATGTATAGATTAAGTCACCTTATTTCTTATTGGTGGAGAGAATCAGGACTTTCCCCCAAATCAGGCAACAGTGGGGAGGGAAGAGTAGTTTTTTTTTTTTAAATAATATTTTATTTCCCCTCCAGTTACATGTAAAGACAATTTTTAACGTTCTTTTTCTAAAATTTTGAGTTCCAAATTTTCTCTCTATCTCCATCACATCCCCCTTTCCCTGAGACAGCAAGCAATTTGTTTTAGGTAATACACGTTCAGTCATGCAAAACATACTGGGGGAGTCATTTTATGATTTCCCTGAAATCAAGCAACTTACAAGGCATTAAAACTTAACTTCACGAAGTGGTGGATAATGGCAAAATGGAGTTACTAATGCTATTTTCATGTATCTGTTCCCTCCCATTATCCTGAAGTTCTCAACCCCCAGGATCATATATTTAAAAGCTTTATCGATTAGGGAATTCTGGATGGAATGATAGTCTGTTTTAAGGGGCATCAGAGGGGTGGTGTGAGAGGAGCGTTGGGTCACTAGGGATAAGCAACAAGTTACCCACACAAGAAGAATCAGAAAGAGCACAAGTAGAGTCATAATCCTGTTATTTCAAGGCCCTAAGGAGACAAATTGTTAAATAGACCCTATGGGTAAACTAAGTCAGGCTGCAGCCCAGACTACTTAGAGGGCTCACCATGGACTAATTTGAGAAGGGGAATTTACGTGTCACCAAGGTAACCAGGAAAACTCAGCAAACATAAATACCATGAAATGAAAAGGCTGAAGTAATACAATAGCAATCATCAACATTAAATAATATTTAAGTCTCCTTGTAACCTGGTAGGTAACCTACTCCCAATGTCCCAACCAACACATTTTATCTTGAGTCCCATATGTCCCAGGTTCCTGGAAACATCTTCCCTTAGACATTCTGGAATAAGTCTCAATCCCAGAGCAACTCTGAATGGGCTACTCCTAGCAGATTTGTTTCTCTAATTCTAGGTCACTTGCAGAAATTCCTAGGTAATTCTGCTAAAATCTGCCCATAACAAAACTCAGTACAAGTGAGTACAACCTCCTACATTTGGTTTTCCAATAACTAGTTCATGTGATGAAAACCAGCTCAAGCTTTAGGGTTATGATCTTGTTAACAGACCAATAAGAAGAACATTAAATTAAGAATCCATAATTCCCCTGAAAGTGAAGAGAATTTAAGTTTTTACATACCATTTGTTGTTTCTATCTTTATTTGAACACTGTATCTAATAAGGATAATGCCCTCAGCAGGCTGAAGGAAGAATCTTAAAAAGAAGTATCTATGAGGGTCTGACTGGGAAAATGAGCCCTTTTGTCTCTTAATGTTATCAGACAGAGGAAAATAATTTCACTTTCTTTAAATTATCAATTCAATTTTATATGTAAAATCTTCAATCCAATTTTGAGAACTTGTTAGTTAAACATACTCAAGGCTATTAGAAACACTTGGAAACCAGTTTTGTATGTGTGTGTGTATACATGTATATTGTATATACTTATATATATATAATTTCTTAGAGAAAAGTCTGATTCTGTTGCTTTCTCAAGATTACTGCTCCATTTAATTAGAAAACTTTTACATTTTTGTCTTATTCCCTCCTTTTGAGGATATTATCCCCATATCATCCTGAAAAAGTGAGATATTTTAAGGATCTAATCTTATAATTAATATATAACTATTAGCAAGTACATGGCAAGCCAAATAACTCTACTTAGTTGCTTAGATATGGAATGGACTACACATTCAGTTTAAAACAGTAAGATCTTTCATACTTGCATCCTATTATAGTAAATTGGAGATGTTTTAGTAGTACAACAACAAAACTTCCACTGTTTGCCTGCCCTGATTATAGAAATTTGCTATGAAAGGAAAAGGAGGGATATGGTTGTGATGATATTGAGACTGGCCCCTCAAGGGCACAGACTGACCTGACATAAGCCATAACTTGGGGAAAGCTCCCTTAGCTGTATTTGATTTTAGGCACAAATCATATTTGCTAGTCAATCATATAGCAAAGTTTTACAATATTCACAGGGTATCAGAGGCCAGGCTCAGAATAAACCAGGTGGGAAAATTTCCTGTTCAGAAAGGAAATGTAGCATGATGGGGAAACTGAGTCAAGAGAATCTTACCTTTGCCTACACAAAGTTGTCCCCTCAACTTTCCCAGACACATATGTTCACCTGTAGCAGTTCTCAGATTGTGCTCCTTTTTTGGGCAGCACATGGCATTCTTCTTTAATGGTGGACTATAGGCTTTATGGCAATTCAGACAATTATACCTGAAATCATAACTTAGAACAATATCAAATTACAGTCCCACAAGATTTCACCTCAAATAGCAAAATTTCACTAATCATAACTTATGACTAGTATATTAATGCTCATGTTCCAAGTATAGTTAATGAGCGCATAGAAGGACATTTTATTTATCCTTCATTTATGAATTAAGAATAATTACATTCTGGAGTTTCACGCATATAATAAATTCATGATAGTTGACTTTAAACCCCAGAAAAATTCTGGCCACTTTAAGTCTCCAAAGTAACATATCCGTATTACTTATTAACCCCTAAGGCAAAATCAGATCTTTGAATCTATGTTCTATTGTTATTAATTTAGTTCAAAGATGTAACTTTGAGGGGCAGCTAGGTGGTGCAGTGGATAGAGCACCAGCTCTGAAGTCAGTACGACCTGAGTTCAAATCCGGCCTCAGACCAAACACTTGACACGTACTAGCTGTGTGACCTTGGGCAATCACTTAAAAAAAAAAAAAAGAAAAAGATATAACTTCAATACAATTTTATAATTTTCATAAGTGATGGTCAGATGACACTCACTCCTTACTATAAGCAAACTTGTCAGTTTTCCCACTTTGATTGGATTGGTCCTAGTTTCTCAAACTTCAGTATTTTAGAATTTTATCACATACTGTCAGCAGAGCTGATAAGATCTTATGACCTTGCCTAAGTAGAAAGTACCAAGGAACCTCATGAATAAGTATAACTTAAGGGATCTGTGCTACTTTTCTCCCCACACTAAGTTATTACTATTATCCACTTTAAAGGAAATGTTCCCCATTACATATTTAACAGTTTTCAAACATTTTGACCACATTTTTTTAACAACTCAGTAATCTAAAGGCATCTGAATTAAAAGAGAAGTTACTTTTCTAACAGTATTTCTGATACAGCAATTTAAACTACCAATTTTCACAATATAAGAAAAAATTTTTGGAAACACAATAATAACATACTCAATATCATGTATTTAGAACATGAAAGATTTTTTTTTTGTTTCTTCTTTCTCGTGGTTCTTCCCATTGGTTCTAATCCTTCTTTGCAACATGATTAATGTGAAAATATGTTCAATATGAATGCATATGTAGAGGTTATAGCATGCCATCTTGGGGAGGAGGGAGGGGGAGAAAATTTAGAACTCAAAATCTTATGAAAGTGAATGTTGAAAACTAAAAATTAATTAATTAATTAATTAAAAAAAGAAAAAAAGGAGGAGCAGGGAAAGGTTTTTGTAATAAATTTTGGAAATACCAAGCTAGAAAAGAAAAACAAAAGAAACCATGAAATAAAGTTTTGAAAATGAATGCTAAAAATTGTTTTTACATGTAACTAGGGAAAAATAAAATAGTAAATAAAAGCTAAAAAAAAAAAAAGGAGAGAATTATTTGGCAAAAACCCCAAAAACATGAAACAAAACTCATTATAAGTTAGGTGACATCAGTTTAGTCAAATGCATTTCCAAATTGTCTTACATAGAAAATAATTTATCACTTTTGGCATTTTATACTGATTACATTTAAGACCAATACAAAGTGCTTACACGTATTAACATTTAAATAGTGTTTGCCGTGTGCCAGGCACTGTGCTAAGCACTTTATAATCATGTGATCCTCACAACAACCCTGGGAGTTGGGTGCTATTATTATTATTTCTTTTACAGATTAGGAAACTAAGGTAAACAGAGATGAAGTAACCTGTTTCAGGTCACACAGATTTTGCATTGGGTTCTAATTTATCACAATTATCCTAGTAGGAGAATGTGTCTCACTATAAATGAAGCTACATTATGATATAATTTCAGAACAAATTTTGACCAAATCATATCTGGATTGATAATCATTAATAGTAACAACACTTAAAATCACAATTTTCCCAAGACCCCACTGTTTTCAGGTAGCTCATGTTCAAAAAGTGGTGGCACCCCCAGCTCCCATTAAGTTTTTCTTTATTTTTTTTTTAAATCACCCAAAGAACTAAATCAATTCCTTTTGCTTTCTCAAACTAACCTAACTCACCTAGATGCTTAAGAGGGTAGATAAAGGACCTTACCTACAGGCTTTTCAGTGGTAACTCCAGGAAGGTCAAAGAGGACTGGTCACATAGGCAGGAAAAGCTACTTATTAAAAAAGAAAGAATGCTATCCTCAAATAACTCAGTGCTGTAAACATTTCTATATTTTCCACATCATAAATAGCTAAATAAAGTTTCTCATATCCTTCTTCTCTGAATGAGATCAAAACCCTTCCTCAAACCTTTTTCCAAAATCTCCAAACCCTTTACTTTCAAGTCCTCTATTCACACTTTCAGCACAGACTACAATTTTTTAAACTTTCTACCCATTTCCTCTTATCCCTACTTGCTTAAACTTTCTTCCTTCCTTTCTTTTTATTTCCCTGTAGTGGACTTTGATTAAAACCTTTCAAAATTGCCCCTTTGTTTTTTTCTTTTCCATATTCTGATCTGACTTCTCTTTTTAATTCCTCTGATCTTTTTCTTCCGATCATATCCCAGACTACCTATAGAACTAATCTTTACTCCACTGAATTTTTCTTTTACAATTTAGCATAGGGTTTTATTACACAATACTAATTAATTGCAATACTGTTGCCTTTGGGGTTCTTAAAAGCTTACAGATACATGATCTATTCTAATACCTTTTGTTGACTTTGCTTCTAATTTGTCTAAACAATTAGGTTTTGTTATATCATCCATAGAAGAAAATACAGTAGTAACACAAAACAGTCTTCCAAATTAAATCCTATTTACTTTTAAGTTTCTGCCTGATTTAAGCAAGCTTTTCTCTTTTCATGATAAGAAAGGGCTAATAATAAGCAATTCTTAAATTTGAACTGCAAACCCATTTTTTTCCTTTTCTCTAATCAGTGAAATCACCTTCCTTCCATGCACTAAAACGATAAATTTGTCATTCTCTAGGGAAAGAGTGATCAAAGCTCTAAGTGCTGTTTCCATGTACGTGCACAGAATTTCATTCTTATTTTTCCTTAAAACAAAGCCTATGGAATAGTATCCCCAAACTCACTAAAACATTTTAGCATTTATAGAAACCTCCAAACCACAATTTGGAAATTCACAGTACAGAAATTATATTTCAATCACAAATTTAGTTTCTAATTAGTTACAACACCTTGAATTTCTACAGACAAGGAACAAAGATTCCTGTCCTTCTTATCTGTGTCTCTTGTTTGCTTTTCCAACTTGACCAGAGTTAAAAATGCAGAGACAGACAGATACTATCTTTCCTCAGAAAAGTTTTCACTTTTTATACTCTTTTTCTTTTGACTGTTCAGGCCACAAGAAGGAATTAGTTGGATTAACCAAGACACAAGACATAGACACTACAATAAGACAGATACATAGTAGCACTTTGCTGGCAAAATTTTTCTTCCTATTTTCCACCAAAAGTTTAATCAAAAAGCCTGTGAAAGTAAGTCTCTGCTTGATGTTATCAATAGCTAGGAGAGTTGCTTTGAAACTCTGCCCTTCTTTTCTGATTTTTCTTTTTTTTCTTCATCTATATATATATATATATATGTATATGTATTTTTAGTGAGGCAATTGGAGGTTAAGTGACTTGCCCAGAGTCACTCAGCTAGGAGGTATTATGTGTCTGAGGCCTGATTTGAACTCATGTCTTCCTGACTCCGGGGCCGGTGCTCTATCCACTGCACCACCTAGCTGCACCCTATTTTTTTTTTAATAATTGATTTATTTTTAGTTTTCACCATTCACTTCTATAAGATTATGGGTTTTAAATTTTCTCCCCCTCCCACTCCCCGCCCCAGACAGCATGCAATCTGATATTGGCTCTACTTTTACATTCACATTAAGCATATTTTTCCATTAGTCATGATGTAAAGAAGAATTAGAACTGATGGGAGAGACCACGAGAATGAAGCAGTAAAATAAAACATCAAAAGAAAAGGAGAGTGAATAGTATGCTTCCATCTGCATTCAGACTCCATAGTTTTTTCTCTGGATGTGGATAGCATTTTCCATTGTGAGTCTTTTGAAGTTGTCTTAGATCCTTGCATTGCTGAGAAGAGCCAAGTCTATCAACGTCACTCATCACACAACGTAGCTGTTACTGTGTATAACGTTCTCCTGGTTCTGCTCATTTCACTCAGTATCAGTTCATATAAGTCTTTCCAGGGTTTTCTGAAGTCTGCCTGCTCATCGTTTCTTATAGCACAATAGTATTCCTCTTTTCTGATTTTTCTCTACAAAATGGTTTCTTAAGAGTGCCATGGTCTTCCCTCTCCCTCTCTTCATCCCTCCCTGATTTCTTAGAACCGTATCCATAGCCATTCCCTTCTGAATGAGAAGTTTTCCCTGTTCTCAGGCCAATAAGAACTCCCATAAGGGAGTATCCATCAGCTTACTAGAGCCAGTACCTGTGGTACCTTCATCAGGGATCACTCACCTCTAAGGAGGTACCATCTAGATGTAGTGGATAAGGACATGAAGGTCCAGGAAAGGACAGTCCTTTGAGCAGAAATCTTATGAGAGCACCCTGAGGTGTTCTTTCTGCAAAGGTATAACCCACTATAAAATGGAGACTTGCAGTCTTAATCCCTTTGTGGTTGCCATAACTGTTTTGGTGGAATAAAGACATTGAGTAATTACACCCAGACAATAATTTATTTAGCAAAGCATGCAATTGCAAAACAAACTGATTCCAAGGCTTTCAGTAAAAACAAGGATCCTAAACCTTGGTTTCTACGGTTATTCAAGGTTGGAGGGAAAAAGAAAAAAAATGAACATAGGGATTAAGTCACCTTATTTCTTATTAGTAGAGAGGCTTGAGACTTTCCCCAAAATCGGGTCACAGTGGGAAAGGGGGGAAGTAGTTCTATGATTTCCTTGAAATCTGACAACTTAAAAGAAGTTAAAACTTAACTTCACAAAATGGTGAATAAGGGCAAAATGGAGTTACTAATGCTATTTTAATGTATCACATCTAGTAAGTGTCCTGGGTGGGATTCAAATCCAATTCTTCCTTCTCTTTACTTTACTGCAATTCCTCTCAAATTTGAAGTGTATATAAAAGGAGATAAAAGAGTGAGAGCATTAATACCTGTTGTCAGAGGTGGTTAAAGCCTTTGCAAAGTATAGATGAGGAGGGAATCCCTTCCAGGCATGGAAGGGATGACCTATTGCAAAGGCTCCAGGGTGGTAGATGGAATGTGGAGGTGACTGTTTTGATTAGAACTGAGAGCTGGTGAAGGGGAGTTAATAACATGAAAGGTAGGAGAAGCCATTTCAAGCCCTCCACAACTTGGCTTCTCCTTCTTTGTTTCCCATGTATTGTCTTGAATACAGTAGGTCCCTAATAAATGCTTGGTGGATTTGTTTTCCCAGGCAATCCATCCTTCCTTGCTCTGTTCACCCAAACCATTACTCACCACTCAACCCTATTGAATCATAGGGATTTCCATACCGATTTTGTCTAACCTTCTCATTTTTCAGATTTGACAGCTGAGGCCAGGGAAGGTTTAGCTCTGAGCCCTCTCAGAAATTGACCATATTTCTACCTGCCTCTCAACTGTGCCACTTTTTCTAGGCAGATTCTCACTTTGCCTTCTTCCAGAGAGAAATCGTCGTTCAGGAGATGAAAACTATTTCAACCCTCTTGTACCCCTTCCTTAATGGAAGAATGATGGGGGACACTTTCAGCTGCTTCTAGGAGCCCCCACCCATTGCCTTGGCTTGTGACAAATGGGGTTAGATTACTAATTCCCTAATTGTTGCCAGGAGGCCATGCATCCATCCTGTGTTTATGCCCCAGTGCCAGGAGATTTATTTTAATAGAAGCCTTTAAGTACCTGGCATTCTTGCTAATCTCAGGGCATCTGTGCACTCAGCTTCCCACTCCCCTCCCCCTCCAAGTGATTTAATGCTATTACTTGAGCTAGAGGGGAGCACGTCATCATCTGTACTAGAGAAAAGCTAGCAATAAGCATCCTGAACATAGCTACCCAAGATGAGCCAAAGAAGGCTGGGGAGGGCCTGAGAAGCCGGGACAGTCCAGAAAGAGGCTGGTGGCAGCTTGCTGGGCTGGGCCAGTCCTGGCATGAGGCCAGCTGAGCCGCACCAAGAAATTCCAGAGGTGATCCCCTTGTGCTGGCTCCCAGCATGCCGTGGGTCTAAGTTTGGATCCCAGCTTTCTGTGAGTGGTCATGGTGACTACTCAGGGGCTCCTGACCAGCTGACTCCCACATTCCATAGTATTTAAACCAACTCCTCCTGGCCTGGTGTGGAGACCAAGCCCACATTCTTCATGCCCTCTGCAAAGCCTTGGTGAGAGGCATCTAGTCCTCAGCCTCTTTCACTTCCCACTTAATATAGATGTCCTCCAAGGATCTGTCCTGGTTCCTCAGCTCTCTCTCTCTCTCCCTCTCTCTCTCTCTCTCTCTCTCTCTCTCTCTCTCTCTCTCTCTCTCTCTCTCTCATGCTCTCTCTCTCTATATATATATATATATTTATGTATTATATATATATGTGTGTATGTGTGTGTATACTATTTCACATGGTTCTATCATCTTTGATCTCTTTGCTAATGATCCCCAGTCTCTATATTCAGCCCTCTTCTCTCTCCTGAGCTCTAAGTCCCACAATGACAACTGCCCCACTTCCTTTTTTTTTTTGGAGGCATTTGGGGTTAAGTGATGCATCCAACATCACACAGCTAGTGGCTGAAGCCAGATTTGAATTCAGTCCCTCCTAACTCCAGGGCTGGTGCCCTATCCACTGTGCCATCTTGCTGTCCCTGCCTTTAGACATCTTGGATATCCTGTAGGCATCTTGACTCGATATATCCAAAATAGAACTCATTTCCGCCCCCCACCCCCAACCCTTCCCTATTCCAAACTTCCCTTTTACTATTGAGGGCATGACCATCCTCTCAGGCACCCAGTCTCACAACCTTGCCGTCATCCTTGACTTCTCAGCTTCACTCATCCCATACATATAATCCTAATAACAGTCATAGCTAACATTTGTATAACACGTACCATTTGCCAGGCACCTTGCTACGCACTTTATAATTATTATTTAATTTTGTCCTCACAATAAACCTGGGAGGTAGAAGCTGTTATTATCCTCGTTTTACAGATGAGGAAACTGAGGCAGGTAGGTGAAGTGACTTGCAAAGGGTCACAGAGCTAGTTAGTGTCTGAGGCCAGATTTGAACTCAGATTTTCCTGACTCCAGGTCTGGCATTCTATCCATTGCACCACCTAGCTGCCCCATATAATAGGTGATATATAAATGTTGTTATACAAAATTATATAAAATATATTTTGTACATTACTTAAAAGTTATTATTATTATTATTATTATTATTATTATTATTATTATATCACTGGCCCTTTAGTCTGACCCATACCCTAATTTCCATGACAGTATATTGAATTGAGTGGTTATTCTCTACTTGGAGACCTTTGAGGCAGGGAAGCCCACCCCCTCTCAGGGAAACCTATCCCACTTTAGGGCTGCTTGGATTAAGAAATTTTCCTCTATGTCTAGCCTCAGTTGGAGTCCTTGCATTTCCATCTCCCTTCCACCCCACATTACTCCTGATTTTTCCCTCTGGGGCCAAATAGGACAGGTTCTATCCCCTCTCCATATGACAGCCCTGCAAAGAGTTGAAGAACCCACCTGTCAGCACCGTGCCTAGCCCAGAGGAAGCTAGTCAGTCTATAGGCTAATAAGCATTTATTAAGCACCTACTGTGTGCTAAATGCTGGGCATACGTGGCCTTGTCCTCAAGGAGCTTACAGTCTAATGGGGTAGAGCACTTAAGAAATACTTTGCTGACTTGCCTGGGAATCCTTTTCTCTATGCTCAGCTTCCTCAGTTTCCTCAACTGCTCTTCATATGGAAAAAAAAAAAAGGACCTAGCCTATCAAGTTCCTTCTTAAATTGTGGTGCCCAGAGCTGAACACAGTTCTCCAGATGAGGTCTGACCATGGCAACAGTGCAGTGGGACTCTCATCTCCTTATTCCTGGAAGCTGTGCCCTTATTGTGATGCCCGAGACTGCATCATGCTGCCAGCTTGTAGAGCTGTGTGACTTTGGGCAAGTCACTTAACCCCAATTGCCTCACCAAAAAAAAAAAAAGAAGAGAAAAAGAAAGAAAGAAATCAATGCTTGTTGACTTTCCTTGACTCTAGAAGTCTCAAGTCCTGGGTTCAAATCTTGGACCTTCCACTTAGACTTTTTTTTTTTTGAGGCAGTTGGGGGTTAAGTGACTTACCCAGGGTCACTTATAGCTAGTAAGTGTCTGGGGCTTGATTTCAACTCAGGTCCTCCTGACTCCAGGGCTGGTGCTCTATCTACTGTGCCACCTAGCTGCCCCTACTTACCCTCTTTAACCCTGGCCAATTCACTTCATCTCTTCAGGCCTCAGTTTCTTCATCTTAAAATGAGGGGTTGGATGGGTTGGTCTCTTAGGTCCCTTTCAGTTCTAAATTTACAATCCGTGATTCTTAGGTGAGTCTCTTGATCCCCCAAGGCCTCCGTTACTCCGTGGTTAAATGAGGAGTTGGTCCTTGCGGCCTCAAAGGCCCTTCCCAGCTCTGAATCCTGTGATCTGTGCTTGGGGGGCTCACCCTCAAAGCGGTCAGCCCCTGTCGCCGCAGGCACCGCTCTCTGGTGGATCTCACTGTCCTCTGCTCTGTAACCTCCACAGCCAGGCACGGCGCTGATGTGTGGCATCAGGTTTGATGAACACTCCACTCCAGAGCCCCACTTGACTTCCCTGTGTGAGCAGCGCCTGGGAGCTCGGGCTTGCTTCTGCCGGGATGCCATGGCCACTTACAGGCCTCTTGAGGCTTGCCAAGTGCTTCCTGGTCCCCGGGAGCCCCTTGACTCCCGCCTGCCTGTCAGAGAGAAGGACCTGGGCTCTGGGAACGAGTCACATGTTAACACGTACCTGTGTGTCTTTGCAGAAAAAGAGCCGTGAGGAGACGTGTGGCGAAGGCAGCGGGGTAGAGATCCTGGAAAACCGGCCGTACACCGATGGGCCGGGGGGCGCTGGCCAGTACACGCACAAGGTGTACCATATTGGTATGCACATCCCCAGCTGGTTCCGCTCTATCCTGCCCAAGGCAGCCTTGCGGGTAGAAGAGGAATCCTGGAATGCTTACCCCTACACCAGGACGAGGTGTGTGCACATCGGGCTACAGGGCAGAGGTCTCCCTTCACCCTCACCCTCCATACACACATCAGTAACACAGCCCCTGGTTTGTCAAACCAATGACTGCCGCCATATTGCAGAGTCGTCTACCGACCTCAAAATGGTCTGTGAGTTCCACCAGTATCAATCAACTAACATTTCAGGGGTAGCTAGGTGGCACAGTGGATAGAGCACCAGCCCTGAAGTCAGGAGGACCTGAGTTCAAATCCGGCCTCAGACCAAACACTTGACAATTACTAGCTGTGTGACCCTGGGCAAGTCGCTTAACCCCAATTGCCTAAAAAATAAATCAACTAACATTTCTTAAGCACTTGCAATGCCAGGCATTGTACTACATGCAAAATGGGATCACGGGGTATGGGAAAGAGATTCCTGTAAAGAGGCAGGGCAATGATTGAGTTGACTTTCTAACCTTGGATAGTGAAGATTCCACTAGCCCAGGAAGAATCAATCATAGAATTTTAGATCCTGAGGGGGCAGCTAGATGGTACAGTGGATGGAGCACCAACCCTGAAGTCAAGAGGGCATGAGTTCAAATCTGGCCTCAGATACTTGCTAGCTATGTGACCCTCAGCAAGTCACTTAACCCTGATTGCCTTCAAAAAAAAAATTAGATCCTGAAGAGCCCTTAGCACAGAGAATGTCAGAGCTGAGAGGAGGCTTGGAGCACAGAACATGAGACTTGGGTGATACATTGGAACCTCAGAATGTCAGAACTAGAAAGGCCCTCAGAGCACAGAATGTGTGAAAAGAGAGGGACACTCTGCTCCTACCTCAATCCCTGACTCAACCATGAGGGCAAGAACATTCCTTGAGGTCAATGCCCTATGCCTCCATTTTTCCATCTTATCTCTTAGGGACTTTGTGTTTAAGACACTAGTGCCGTTGTTGCCCCAGAGTGACCTACCTCTTTTATTTGTTTTGTTTTATTTTGTTTTGTTTTTTGCTAGGCAATGGGTTTAAGTGACTTGCCCAGGGTCACACAGCTAGTAAGTGTCAAGTGTCTGAGGCCAGGTTTGAACTCAGGTCCTCCTGACTCCAGGGCCAGTGCTTTATCCACTGCGCCACCTAGCTGCCCGGTCACCTACCTCTCTCCAGTGACCTTTCTTTACTAGGACTGGGACCCAGAGAGATATTAAGAAATCCCATGGAGTGGACTTTTGTGCCTCCAGGTCCATAAACAGCCAACTCTCCACCGTAGTGAGGGTGTGTTTATGTCAAGTGCTTTATAATGCTAGCTGATGATGATGATGATGATGATGATGATGATGATTTATTGACAGGTTCTAAGGTCCCCCTGCATCCCTAGAACTATGATCCAATGACCTCCTGGCTCTGGGCACTTTCATGTGGCAGTGGGAGCATCTTCCCTCCATCCCCTCAGGCTCCAACCTTTCATTAACTCTGCTGTACCACACCTTGCCTGCCAGACGGGGTTTGTAGATAGCCCAAGAAACCTTGAGGTCAATAGGACCCTAAGGAAGAGGTGGGATTCTGGTTCAGAGAAGCCTCTCCCCAGGACCAGGACCCACCCCACCCTCTGCTGTCTCCACCATTCACTCTGACCTTATGTCTAGAAGAGGAGAGTGAAGGAGGATGGGGGCCCATTGCTAGATTTCAGCTCAATGTTCTGTGTCCCTGGGAGTGGAGGCTCTCTCAGATCTGCAGAAACCCCCTCCTTCCCAGTACTCTGGTCTAGTTATGGGCCCAGCCTCTCACAGTCCTTCCTCCAGAGCCGGGAGCTGTCCCTGCTGATTTCCCTCACTCCTGGTTCAGA
This sequence comes from Vombatus ursinus, assembly GCF_900497805.2. NCBI lineage: Eukaryota > Metazoa > Chordata > Mammalia > Diprotodontia > Vombatidae > Vombatus > Vombatus ursinus. Next base: position 6,344,379 of record NW_020949772.1, read on the forward strand.
GCATTCACACCGGGAGACTCACTTCTGCTGTCGTCTTCTCCTCCCCCACAGGTATACGTGCCCTTTTGTGGAGAAGTTCTCCATTGACATTGAAACTTTTTATAAACCCGACGCAGGAGACAGTGCCAACGTGTTCAACCTCTCTCCTATGGAAAAGAGACAGACCACACTGGGTGAGTATTTCCTGCCGGGTCCTGGACATCCTCCCCTGCCTCCCCAGCCACCCACTCCCCCTGGCACAAGCAACCAAAGAGGTCTGGTGAGTGAAGGAGGTCCAGGCTGCAAGCCAGGGGTCTCTCTCCAGCTAAATACGTTCCTGATGCTACAAAACTCTTCTGAATGGGGTTTTTTAGTTAACTTTTAGCCTGTGTGGTGGTAATAAAAATAGTAGTAAGTAGTGATAGTAGTAGTAGTAGTAGTAGTAGTAGTAGTAGTAGTAGTAGTAGTAGTGGTAGTAGTAGTAGTGATAGTAGTAATGGTGGTAGTGGTAGTAGTAGAAGTAGTCACAGTAATAGTAGTAGTAGTAGTGGTAGTAGTAGTAGTGATAGTAGTAATGGTGGTAGTGGTAGTAGTAGTAGTAGTAACAGTAATAGTAGTAGTAGTAGTAGTGGTAGTAGTAGTAGTGATAGTAGTAATGGTGGTAGTGGTAGTAGTAGTAGTAGTGGTGATAGTAGTAATGGTAGTAGTAGTAGTAACTCCCATTTATATAATGCTTTAAGATTTATGCAGTGTTTTCCCTAAATTATCTTGATACTCACAACTTTGTGAGTATTATTAGCTCTGTTTACAGATGAGAAAACTGAAGCCAGAGGGATAACGTGATTTGCCCAGGGTCACACAGTTAGCAAATATCTGAAGGCACAATTTGAACTCGGGTCTTCCTGACCATTTAGCTGCCTCTAAGGAAGGTGGAAAGAGCAGTAGGAATGAAATTCGTTAACTTGGGCTTCAGAAACTGCCTCTAATGCTTACTCCCTGTGTAACCTGGGTCAAGTCACCTCCCTGGGCCTCAGTTTCCTGATCTGCAAAATGAAAGGGTGTGGCTATATGACAGGCTTAGATCTCAGTCCCCAGAATCTCCATGATGTGGGACTCAGCTGCAGGATGAGCTCATGCCGACTTGGGCTGGATGGATGGAATTGCCTTGGAGATCCCGGGGAGGGGACAGTCCCACAAGGCTCTTTCCAGAGTCCCGTGTTCTAGGCACCGTATGTTCAGTGGGGACACGGGGAAAACTGTAGGGCCTCTAGAGCATTTCCAAAGAGGAGAAGAGGAGAAATTCAGGAAGAGGAAATCTGCTCTCTCAGTTTGCCGTGCCTAGAGAAAGCCTAAGCTAGCGGCCTCCATCCCAGAAGCCTGGATCTCACTTTCACCCAGTAACAGCTGTTTGCTTTAAGACTAAACAGGTTCCTTATCACACCATCCAACATCCCTCTCCAGAGATATTTGGCAGAGAGGCAGCGTGGGATGAAGGAGGAAAAATGCCCTGGACTTGGAAAAGAGAAGGCCTGGATTCAAATCCTGGCCTTGTCACTGCGTGGCCTTAGACAAACCACTTCACCTCCGTGCCTCTCTAAAACTGGGGAGCTGGATCAGAATCTAAACTTGTGTAGCCTCATTGATCTCTGTGGCTTTCTCCCCTTGCCCTGGGCACAGCCTGGCGCTGTAAGGAAGCAGGGTCTGAAATCAGAACTCTGGACATGCAGGCTCCCAGGCCAGGCATCGTCTATTTCCTGAGCTCCGCTAGAAAAGATGTTCCAGGCACAGTGGATAGAGCACCGGCCCGGGAGTCAGGAGGACCTGAGTTCAAATCTGGCCTCAGACACATAACACTTACTAGCTGTGTGACCCTGGGCAAGTCACTTAACCCCATTGCCTAGGCCAAAAAAAAAAAAAAAAAGATGCTCCCACCCACCCACCCAAAAGGTTCTCTCAAGTTGGGCAAGGGAAGTGAAGGCTGCTGGTTAATGTATTAATAGTAATGATAACTGATGTCTCTGAGGGCCTTTAAAGTTGGCTGAGCGGCAGCTCGTTTGAGCCTCATAACAACATTGTTGTTCTGTCTTTTCAGTCGTGTCTGACTCTTTGTGACCCCATTTGGGGTTTTCTTGTCAGAGATACTGGAGTGGTTTGCCATTTCCTTCTCCAGCTCATTTTACAGATGAGGAAACTGAGGGAAATGTGGTTAAGTGACTTGCCCAGGGTCACAGCTCTGAAAATGTCTGAGGCCAGATTTGAACTCAGGAAGATGAGGAAACTGAGGCAAACAGGGTTAGGTAACTTGTCCAGAGTCACACACCTAGTAAGTGTCTGAGGCTGAATTTGAACTCAGGTCTTCCTGACTTCAGACCCAGTGTTCTATCCACTGAGATACCTGCCTGTCCACACAGCAACATTGCCAAGTAGCTTTTACAGTTGCTATTATTCCATTGTGCAGATGAGAAAAATGGAGGCTCAGAGATATTGATTTATTTACCCAGAGACATATAGCTAGTCAGTATCACAGACAGGATTCAAACCCAGGTCTCTGACATTAAGTCAGGAAGTGCTATCCACTACACTGTGTTGCCCATCTTGCCCGGGCTATTTACCGTCTCTCCCCTCCCTCAATAACACCGTAAACTGGTGAAATTTGTCTTTGATTATCTTCCTGCCCTGGCTGTCAAACCCCTGTCCTGCATTTCATTCTGGTGGGATGGGCCTGTGACCCATAGGGGTCTAACCCCACCCCACCCAGAAAGTGTGGGTGTCCATCTGGACGGCTAACGGGGTCCTTTCCTAATTCACTATATTTGTTAAGCATCTGCTACAAGGAGGGCACCAGGGAAAGAGACAAGGAGGAGGAGAGAAACTGACAATTGAGGAAATGCCTTCTACCAATGTAAATAGCAATAATAATAATAATAATAATAATAATAATAAATAGCCAACCATGCTTATATAACTTTTATTATTCTTGATTTTTTTTGGTCCGTGTTTTCCTTTGTAACATGGTTAATATGGAAATGTTCTGCGTGACTGCACACATATAATCTGTATCAAATTGCTTGACTTCTCGAGAAGAGGAGAGGGAAGGAGGGAGTGAATTTGGAAGTCAAAATTTTTTAAAAAAAAAGGAATGTTAAAATTTTTTTGTTTACTTGTAATTGAGGAAAAAAAATAAAAATTAAATGTAAAAAAAAAATAGCCAACATTTACATAGCACTTACTACGTGCCAAGCACTCTACAATTATTATTTCATTTGATCCTTACAACAACCTTGAGCGGTAGGTGCTATTATTATGATGCCCATTTTACAGAGGAGGAAACTGAGGCAAACAGAGGTGAAGTGACTTTCCCAGGGTCACATAGCTATTAAGTGTCTGAGGCAGGATTTGAACCCTGACTCCAGGTCTCTGATACTTTATCCACTGGGCCACCCAGCTGCCCCAAAAGGAAACAGCCAGGCCCCTTAAGGAGTTTACATTCTACTGGAAAGGAATCCTACGTAGACGCACCCAAGTACAGACGAAGCAATACGGTGTAACTTACAGATGGCAAGAATGCCAGCAAGTCAGTAAGGGAGGATTTGAATCTAGATCTCCCTGAGTCCCAGCCGAGAACTCTCATCTGCTAGTCTGTGCTGGCCCATTGCTGCATGGCCCCTGACCCGTGCTTTGAAGGGAATTAAGAATTTGAAAGCTCCCATGTTTGTAGGGCTTTAAGCATGACAGAAGGGCATCACAGCAGTCCTGTGGGGCAAATGCTGTGGTTAGCCCCATTTCATAGATGAGGAAACTGAGGCTCATAGAGTTTAGTGACTTACCCAAATTTGAACCTAGGTCTCCCCAAGTCCAGGTCCAGGCTTTGGTCTACTCTGTCCAGCTTGGAACAAGTGCTTTCCAGATATGAGGGCACTATGTGGGCAAAGGCACAGAGGTGGGAGATGGGGAACATTTCAAAGACCATTTCTCTTAAATAGGTGTGTTCTTCCTCCACAACCCCGAGTTTTGGCTCCGACAGAAGGAAAATCTACAATGCAAAGAACACTGACTAGACTAGACTAGAAGTCAGAAATCCTGGGTTCGAGGTCCGGCTGGGCCACTAATGAACTGCATGACTCATGTGCTGTCTGAGCCATAGCTACCCCTCCATAAAATAACAGGTTGGACCGGATGATTACTGAGGTCCCTTGCACCAGGCTCGAGGGCCTCCTGGCAGAGACACAACACCCAGCCCTCTTCTTGGCCTTTAGGAGCGGTGGGATGGGCCTGTCTCCTCCCCTGCTGGAAAGGACGGCTCCCTGGAATCTCCGGGTGACGCCCTGGCCAGCATGCCTGGGATTCTTCCGGCGACATTTCCCTCTAAGAGCCAGGCTTCCTCTGTCCGGTGCTCCCTGCCCGCCCTGTACTAGGGCAGTCTGTTCCTGTGCAGGGAGGCTCCCTGTCTACCCCCTCTGCGGGCTCTGGGGGTGGGCAGGTGAGTGTTCAGAGGTCCTGAGCCGTGCCAGGACGTAGCAGGGGAGGAGCTGCCTAAACCCTCCCAAGAAGCCGGGAAGATCCCTCTCGGCCGCAAGCCCTCCCCCATTCTGGGAGCCTACCGAGGTGTCTCTGGTTTAGAAGCAGTGAGACCCAAGGAGGGAGAGCAAGGAGATGGCCTGGAGTCAGAGAATTAGGAAATGGCAGGGTGTTGAGACTGTTGTCTTACTAAGTGGAGAGATGATTTTTCAGAGGATCAGAAAAGTGGGGGGCAGCTAGGTGGCACAGTGGATAGAGCTCAGGCCTTGGAGTCAGGAGGACCCGAGTTCAAAACCGGCCTCAGACACTTGACACTTACTAGCTGTGTGACCCTGGGCAAGTCACTTAACCCCAATTGCCTCACCAAAAAACAAAACAAAACAAAACAAAAACACAGAAAAGAAAAGTGAGGGTCATTATGCTTCATTGGTGGAATGAAGGCCTTGGCCAAATGGGCTTCTGACATCCCTTTCAGCTGTAGATTTGTAAAAATTGTGGAAGGATGGCTCCTGCAGAGTGCCTGGCACCTCACCTTGCAAGTGCCTGGTCAGTTCGTGTTGTCCACCTGTCTGAAGAGGGGCACTCCTGACTGTGCCAGGAGCTCATCCGATGTGACCTAACTTCCCTGGGCCTCGGTTTCCTCATCTGCAAATTGAGAGGAGCAGACTGAGTGATTTCTCAGGTCCCTCCCAGCTCTAAATCCTGTGATCCTCCCCAGCCAAGGGATATAGGGAAGTAGATACAATTAGCCAATACGTGTTTGTTTATTACATAATAGTGCCTGCCCTCAGTGAGCTCACACTGTAGTGGGGCAATATAATGTGTATAATGAGAAGGAAGGAAGGAAGAAAAGAAAGAAGGAAAGAAGGGAGGGAGAGAGGGAGGGAGGGAAGGAAATAAGCATTTATTAAGATACTTCTGTGTGCCAGGCACTGTGCTATGCACTTTACAAGTATTACCTCATTTAATCCTCACAATAACCCTGAAAAGTAGGTGCAAATAGTATCCCCGTTCTTGTTGTTCAGTCGTGTCCAATTCTTTGTGACCCCATTTAGGGTTTTCTTGGCAAGGATACTGGAATAGTTTGCCATTTCCTTCTCCAGCTCATTTTACAGATGAGGAAATTGAGGCAAACAGAGTGAAGCAACTTGCCCAGTGTAAGCCAGCTAGTAAGCGTCTGAGGCTGGATTTGAACTTAGGTCTTCCTGACTCCAGGCCCAGCACTCTTATCTACTGTGCCACCTATACTGCCTAATTTTACAGATGAGAAAACAGAGGCAGCTAGGTTGAATGACTTGCTTAGGTTCATAGCTGTCAGAGGCTGAATTCGATCCTGGGTCTTCTGACTCCAGCCCTCTATCTCCACTGCTTTGCCTGGCTGCCTCTAGTTGGGAAAACTACAAGACAGCCCATTATCTAGTTAGGAAACTTGACATATCCCCTCCCTTCCTTCTTCTTGCTTTCCCTAATTCAAGAACCATGTTGGTGGCTTGAAAAGTCTTGCAGAACTTGGATTAGAGGGTTTGGGTGAAAGTGAGAGATGGGCAGGGTTTGGGTCATAGCTTGGGCATTGGATTGTAGTCAGTAAGACCTTGGTTCAAATCCTGCCTCAGACATTTTTAGAGCTGTGACCCTGGGCAAGTCACTTAACCCTGTTTGCCTCAGTTTCCTCATCCGTCAAATGAAGGGGGTTAGCCATCAGGTCTCCAGTGTTCCTTCAACCTCTGGATCTTATGTTGTGACCTCTTGTCAAAAAAAAGTGATTTTCATGTCCTGCCCCCAGATCCCATTGATATCGTCAAAGACCCCATCCCTCCCAATGAGTACAAGTTGGAGGAGGACCCTCGGCTCTTTCGGTCAGTCAAGACGAAGAGGGGCCCGCTATCTGAGGACTGGATCGAGGAGTGCCTCCGCCACCCCAGCCACTTGCCCATCATGTGCGCATACAAGCTGTGTAAGGTGGAGTTTCGCTACTGGGGCATGCAGTCCAAGATCGAGAGGTTCATTCACGATGTTGGTGAGTGCTCCTAGAATCCCCCTTCTGGAGAGGGCCTTTTAGGAGATGGGGTCAGTGGACCTCCCTGACCTTAGAGCACATTATACTTGATTTACCCCAAAGGGCACCATGAGGACCGGTGGGCTGATGGTACAGGCACTGAGATAGATCTCAGTCCAAAGTGAGTGATGACGTGTGACCACAGAGCTATCCCACAGTAGACTGGGCCACCTCCCAGAAGGTCATGAACCTCATGCCTGCAGATGCTTAGGTACAGGCTGGACTTACCAGGATGAGAACCCTCAACCAATTTTGTAAAGTGGGGTTCAAATCCTCCATCTTCAACACAGTAGGTGTGTGATCAGGTCTGTAGAGCACTGGGCCAGCTTTGAAACGCTGCATAAATTATCATGAGCTCTTATTATTATGAATTAATAATTATCATTAAGTACATTTGTAGACTAGGTTCCTCAGAGCAATTCTGTGATAGAGGTTATTTCCTTTGTTGTTCAGTGATTTCAGTAAATGTCTGACTCTCTGGGACCCCATTTGGGATATACAAGCCTTGAGTATGTTTAAGTAACAAGTTCCCAAAATTGGATTAAGGATTTTACATATAAAATTGCATTGATAATTGTAAAGAAAGTGAAATTATTTTCTTATTCTCTAGCTCATTTTACAGATGAGGAAACTGAGGCAAACAGCGTTAAGTGACTTGCCCAGGGTCACACAGCTAATAAAGTGTCTGAGGCCAAATTTGAACTCAGAAAGTTTCCTCAGAGCATTTCTATGATATAGATTATTTCTCTTACTAGACTGTAACCTCCTTGAGGGCAGGAACCATGTCTTATTTATCTTTGTGCCTCCCAGAGGCTAGCAGAATGAATACATTACATGGTGGTTACTTCATCAATTAAAACCACAACAACTCGTCATTTATTTATTTTTGGCATTCTTTTCTTTTTAAATTTTGAGGTCCAAATTCTCTCCCTGCCTCCCACCCCGTCCCGTGCCCACTGAGAACACAAGCAATGTGATAGCAATAATACAGATCATATTAATTAATAAATTTATTAATTTATTTAATTAATTAATTTATTTATTTATTTACAAATCATACAGAACATATTTCCGTATTAGCCGTATCTTTTTAAAAAGCAAGAAAAATAAAGTGAGAAAATTATACTTCAATTTGCATTTAGAATTCATCAGTTCTCTCTCTGAAAATGGATAGCACTTTTTCATCATGAGTCCTTTGGAATTGTCTTGGCTTACTGTATTGATTAGAGCAGCCAGTCTTTCACAGTTGATCATCATTATAGCTTTGCTGTTACTGTGCACAACGACCTCCCAGTTCCTTGCCTTCGTTTCAGATGGGTCTTCCCATGTTTTTCTGACACCACTTCCTTGGTCATTTCTTACAGCACAATAGTATTCCATCACAATCATTTGCCACAACTTCTTTGGCCATTCCCCAATCGATGGGCATCCTCTCAGTTTCCAATTCTTTGCCACTACAAAAATATATGCTATAAATATTTTTGTACATATAAGTCCTTTTCCTTTGCTCTCTTTGGTGTATAGTCCTAATAGCAGTATTGCTGGGTCAAAGGGTATGCACAGTTTGATAGCCCTTCGAGAATAGTTCCAAATTGCTTTCCAGAATGGTCGGACCAGTTTACAACTGTACCAGCAGCTTATTAGTGTACCTATTTTCCCATATCCCTGCCAGCATCAGTCATTTTGGATATGTGCTTCCAAGGTGGTGGTGTCCTGGGAGAGGCTGGGTCATTGCTTTCCTGGTCTGCGCTCTTGTCTTTACTCAAGACGGGTCCCTGTTCTTCTGCCGCCACGAGCCCTACCTTGCGCTCCTCTCTACCTTGGAACTGCAATCCAGAACTGATACGAGCAATAGAGTTGCCAGTCAATGCCAGCTGCACCCAGTGCTAGCAAAGAGCCCTCTGTAACCTCTCTCTGATTAGTTGTCCGGCGCCTTTACCATCTCTAGGCTGAGAGCTCTCAAAGCTGCCCCTGCTGCCGCCACTGCCGCTGTTGCAGCCGCCTTCAAGGCCCCAGCCCTCCACACTGGCTCCCACCCCGGTGCCACAGATGTCTCCTGCCAACATCCTACATTTTCTTAGGCTGGAAGAATGTCTCACCCTGGCCTTTTGTTGGCTCTACCGCTCCAAAATTTGATTTGAGGTGTTGTTTTAAACCTGTTTGGAGAATGTTGAGAGAGTTCCACTGGGTTCCTGCCTCTGATCCGCCATCTTGACTCCACCCATTTCACAAATTTTGGATGGATGAATGAATGTTGTGGAGGGTTTTCCTGCATTGCACTGGAGCTTAGACTTGGTGCCCTGTGAGGTCGCTTCTTGCCCTAAGACTCTTTGACCCCATATTTGTTACTGATGAAAAGTCTTACTCTTGGGGTCAAAAAGTCCAATTTGTGAGTGTGAGATATGGGGGAGGAGAGACAGAGAACTGAGGGCCGCAGAATGCATAGTTTCTTCTCTTTCTTTGTTTCTGGAACACGGCTAATGCAGAAATTGGGTTTTGCATGATTTGTAATGAATTTTCTTTTTTATTACCTTCTCAATGAGTGGAGAAGGGGGAGGGAGAGAATTTGAAAGGGAAAATAAATAAACAAAATTGAATCTAAAGAGGATGAAGGAGTTACTGGGTGGCAGCTCATCTGAAGAAGATCTGGGGGTTTCAGACCCCAAGCTCGGCTAAATCTGCTGAGTCAGCAGGAAGAGGTAGCGGCCAGGACAGCCAATGCGGCTCATACTTCACTACATTGTGAACGAGATGATAAGCCGGAGTGTTCTGTTCCGTTACCAGGGCCGCATTTTAGGAAGGACTTGCATAAATTAGAGCATGTCCAGAGGAGCACAGCCAGCATGACGAGGGCCTTGAGACGCCATGGGGGTTGTTTGAAGGAACTGGGGGTGTTTAACCTAGATCAGAGACCACGTAAAGGCCACATCACAAAACATGTTTGATCGGCGGCCTTTTAGAGGAGATTTTGGTCTTGTTCTCTGGGCCCCAAGGGCAAAACCAGGAGCAGTGGAAAGGGCAAGCCTCGATGAAAGCTGTCCAAAAGCCCAAGTGGATCCATCGGAGTGGAGACTGAGGAAGGCAAGGTATCAACTCTCCAACCATAAGCCTGTCAGTCAGTCAGTCAGTCGACAAGCCTTTGCCGAATGCTCACTCTGTGCCAGGCACCGGGGCAGAGCAGACCAGGGGTGGGGCACGCTTGCTTCCAAAGATGAAACAATCCCACCAGCTAGGGAGTCAAGGTTGGGCTTGTATGGGGTGGTTCTTTATTCTTGGTTTGGTCATTGACTGCATCCCCAAAGGGCGAAGGCTCTGATCTGGCTGATTGAGGCCCATGGGGTCTGATGAGACTGGTAGGTGAGGATGGTGCCCTTGGAGAAAAGGCATAAGTGGTTGCTTGCATGCCTGAATCAAACAGTGACCAGAGATATGTAATGTTCAGCCTCCAGCCCAAGTCAGCTAGAAGTGGACTGAGTCTTGAAGGTCATAACATCCATCCCCCAGCCTCCAGGCAAGAATACAGTGAACCTCTGTAGAAGGCAGCATAGCACAGTGAAGAGAGTGAGGAATCTGGATGCTGAGGAGCTGAGCCCTGCCGTTCCCTGTCTTTGTGACCTTGGGCAGATCACTTTGACTTCTCTGGGCCTCAGTTTCTTGTAAAATGAAGGAGTTGGGGTAGACAGCTCTGAGGTGGTCCCGGAGAGGATTCCAGGTTAATTCCCGTACAGTGGTGCCTGCGGAAGGAGCCCTGCTCCCACCAACAGAGTCCTGGGTTCAGGTTTTGGCTCTGCCTCTACTAGCAATGGGACCTTGGTTGATTAGGTCTCCTTTCCCTTTCTCAGCCTGTTTGTTCATGGGAAATAATAATGAGTCGCCATGATGATTACATAGTACATGATCATATTTGATCCTCAAAACCAAAAAGGAAACAACCACCCCCTTGCTTTCCCTTTGTCACTTACACTGTGGTCAATAATCAATAAAAATTTATGAAGGGCCTTCTTTGGGCCAGGCACGGTGCTAAGTGCTGGGGTTACAAATAGGAGAAGGAAAGACAATCCCTGCCCTCAGGGAGCTTACAGTCTAGCCGGGGAAGAAAGCTGAAGTGGTGGGGGTGGGGGTGGGGGTGGTGAGGTACCCAGCCCAGGGGCAAAGTGAAGAAATCAACAAAATCTAAAATGTGGCCCCTCTCCATCTTCCTGTTGTTCTTGTTATCCTTGGTGAAGATGGAGGACAGTTGAAGTAGAATGTAAGCTCCTCGAGGGCAGGAATGTCTTTCTTTTTCCTATTTGTATCCCCAGGGCCTGGCTCATGATAGGCACCTCAAAATTACTTTTTGAATCACGTCAGATTAATCCCTGTTCTAGTTCTGGGCCTAAAACCAAGTACAGAGGGGAGGTACAAATTGTAGAGAAGATTCCGGCTGCAAGGACAAACTTCCTGATGTTGAGAGTTATCCAAAAGTAGCGTGGGCTACCATTTGAAGTAGTTAGCTCCCCATCACTGAAGAGCTTCCAGCAGAGACTGGATAACCACTTGCTGGTGGGTTGGACTTCATGACCTTGTAGGCCACCTGGGTTGGACTAGGGGCCTGGATGGCCCCTTCCAACTTTGAGATTTGGGGATTCTGTATTCCGCATATAGTCGGTTCTTAATTGCTGGCAAAGTAACTTTTCTTCTTTGAGGGTTTCATATCCAGCACACACACACACACACACACACACACACACACACACACACACGAGCATTCGTCTGCATGGCAGTAAATTTCCCCATCCTCAGTCTGACCTCATTAGTCATCTACTAGTAAGCAGTTCCAACACTCAACAAGTATTTCTGTCTGCACGAGCTTGCTGACCTCAGCTACGTGGTCTTCTCAGTTCCTTTGGGGAGTCAGGCTCCAGGCCTCCACTTATAGGCCTGAGGGGTGAGGTGCCTTGGGTTGCAGGCCTAATGTGTCTGTCTCTCTCTCGCCTAAGCATGCTGCTGACAAAACGGAAAGGATGTTGTCGGGAAGGAACCCCTGAGGTTGGGACTCAGGAAACCTCCACTTAAGCCTTGCTATGTGACCTTGGGCAAGTATGCCTGGGAAAGCATTTTGAAAAGTTAGATGGACAATACAAATTGGAAGTTATTTTTCATGGGACTAATAATAACATTATTTGAAGTCCATAAATATGCAGAGCCTATGATGACCTCTTGGGGTATAGTGGTTACCCTGGGGTATCACCAGGGCAGCTGGTTGTGTAGGTCCTCCTAAACCAAAGTTCCAGGTTCAGCAGCGGATTATGAGTCTGTCACTTAAGGACTAATCCAAGGTCACAGAGCTAAAAATATTAAGGGCAGTGCAAGGTTCAACCATCCAACATGCTAACATTGATTTATTATTGTTGTTGTTAAGTCATTTCAGTCATGTCTGACTCTTTGTGACCCCATTTGGGGTTTTCTTGGCAAAGATATTGGAGAGGTTTGCCATTTCCTTCTCCAACTCATTTTACAGATGAGGAAACTGAGGCAAACAGAGTGAAGTGACTTGTATAGGATCACCTAGCTAGTAAGTGTCTGAGGTTGGATTTGAACTCAGGACCTCCTGACTCCAGGCCCAGACACTCTATCCACTGTCCCACCTAGCAGCATTTATTTATTAATCCCCTACTGTCAGCTCTAGGGATACAAAGACACAAAATGAGGATTGCCTGCCTTCAAGGAGTCTACATTCTTTTGAAAAATTATTATTCTGAATTTGGAATTCAAACTTTGAAAAACGAATATTAAAAATTGTTTTTATGTGTGCTTTGGGAAAAATATAATACTAAATAGATAACTTTTAAAAATTATTATTCTGAACCTTAACATCAAAAAAGGAGCATTTTCATAAAACGGCAGAAGGTAAAAAGAAGATTCTGCATGAAACCTTGAATTTCAATTTGATCTTGCTTGCTTTAAAAATAATAATAATAGGGGCAACTAGGTGGCGCAGTGGATAGAGCACCAGCCCTGAAGTCAGGAGGACCTGAGTACAAGTCAGGAGGACCTGAGTTCAAATCCGACCTCAGACTAAACACTTGACACTTACTAGCTGTGTGACCCTGGGCAAGTCACTTAACCCCAATTGCCTAAAAAATAATAATAATAATAATAATAATAATTCTGCCTGTTACTTCCTTAACTGTCCTACTTGTCTATGCTAAGAAGCTTACTTTTTACTGAAGAGATAAACCATATAAACAGCTAAGGCTGTGCATGAGTTTTTTTTTTAAATGAATGAGAATGCATTTATTAAGCATTTGCTGTGTACTGAGTACTGGAGTTACAAATACAAAAGCAAAGACTGACCTTACCTTTTATTGATGCCTTTTGTTTTTGTAACTCACTCAGTCAATAAGCATTTATTAAGCACCTACTATGTGCCAGGTGCTCTTCCCTCACTCCCTACCCTTACTCTGTGAGTTATCCTTTATACTAGAGATTAAAAAGGATACATTTTATTTTGAGGAGGGATGGAGGACTACAAGAACTTGGAAGATCAGAAGAGATTCCTATAGGAGGCGGTTCTTGATCCAAGCCTTGTAAGACAGCAGCAGAATCATAAGGAACAGGCCAGGGTCAAGAGTCCTGGGTGTGTTTTCTGTTACTGTCAGAACATTAACTGCCCTCTGCCTGATTTCGGTTGGTCTGAGGGTGCTCCGCTCACGGGCCAAGTTACAGAAATCGGAGTTGAGGAAGGAGGGGAGGGTTGGGCTCCCCAGCGTGGCCACCATGGGCTCGTCACTGACCCAGTCCCTCTTTGGTCCCTTGGCCCAGGTCTTCGGAAGGTGATGGTGAGGGCCCACCGACAGGCCTGGTGCTGGCAGGATGAATGGTGCGGTCTGACCATTGAGGACATCCGGGAGCTAGAGAAAGAGGCGCAGCTGATGCTATCCCGCAAAATGGCGCAGTACATGGATGGCGATGGGCATGGGCCCCAGGAGCCCCCCAGTGAGGAGAAGGAAGAGGAGAATGCCTTGAGGGAGGCCCCAGAGCCCCCCAGCAGCAACGGGGAGGCCCCCAAGGGGAGAGGCCTAACGAAGCAGTGGTCCACGTCCTCCAAGTCTTCCCGGTCATCCAAACGAGGAGGTGAGAGAGCCAGACAGCTAGCCCTCCCCACCTGGCTCCCCAATCCGTACCCACCCTCTGAAGGCTGGCCATCTAGGGCTCTGGCCACCCCTTTTTTAATGTAATAAACACATTCCTGAAAAACTGTGTGTAGATCAAAAAAAAAAAATTTAAGATAAATCCTATTGTTAAAATGCACTGGGGCACTCACTCTAAAGGACCCTTTGTTGGGTTAAAAATCCTTCCCTCCCCAAGTTTCTGTTGTATAATTCTAGATTTTTACGTCCTTTGGGACCTGAGTTCCAGGTTCCAGGGGAGTCCAGCATCAGCCTCAGTTTCACCCTCGGGTCCTCTGGGCTCCCCTGTGTGCCCTACTAAGAGTCTGGGGTCTCTACCAAGACTTGGCATCGAGTTCAGATTCTAGCTTTTCCATTTACTCCCTGTGTGACCTTGGGCCAGTCACTTCCCATCTCTTGGCCCTCAGCTTGCTCACCTGTAAAATGAGCAGTTGGACCAGATGACCTCTCATCCAAGGTCCCACTATTCTAAATTCCCTGACTTGCTAGGCCCTCTCTTTCCCCATTGCAAGCCCTCAAATTCAGGGTGCCAAGTTGCATCCTTTTTGGAGTGCAATATGCCGATTCATGAGGTGTTCTAACATCCAGGAGTCTCCAGAGTTCTAGCTCCCCCCTAGCCCTGTTCGCCACCTGACTGCTAGGTTGCCGGCAAGTCAAGTCAACGAGCATTTATTAAATGCCTACTATATGCCAGGCACAATGCTAAGCACTGGGGATAGAAAGAAAGACAAAAACTACCCCACCTCCAAGGAGCTCACATTCTAATGGGGGAGGTAACATGCAAACAACTGCATGAAAAAGATCTGCAGAGAATAAATGGGAGTGATCTCACAGGAATCTCCCTTAAGAGGGATTGGGAGATGATCCAATTAGGATGAGCCAGCCTGTAACAAAGCTGCTGGCTCAGGGTGCCCTTGACCGTGGTTCCAGCCTCCACGGGGTGAGGAGAGGTGACCCACCCTGGGCACTGAAAAATCTGCTGACCTTGAGCCTCCAGCCCCATCCTGTCTAGGGTTCCTTCCCTACCCCACTGGGCTCTCCAAGGTGCTGTTGGGCAGGATTCTGATCCTGGTCTGCTCTGCTCCCACAGGAGCCTGGCAGAGGAGCAGAGACCACAGAAAACACATAATGAGCAGTCCTAGTAGACAGGTCACAGTGCACCCTCCTCACAGCAGTTAGGGAACAAAATTAGAACCTTGAACATGCAGCTTGAGGTCTGCTCTTACCTCCTGGAGGGTCTTGGACACCTGTTAAGGCAAGACTTCCGGGCAGCTAGGTGCACAGTGGATAGAGCACCAGCCCTGAAGTCAGGAGGACCTGAGTTCAAATCCGGCCTCAGACATTTCACACCTACTAGCTGTGTGACCCTGGGCAAGTCATTTAACCCTGACTGCCTCACCAAAAAAAACAAAACAAACAAACAAAAAAAAGACAAGACTCTCCATCCCCTCCCCGTCTGTGGGGCAGGACGAAGGAGCAGGCTAGGCATGAGGGGAAAAGTTAAGCAGCTGCTAATTTGTCCCCGTCCAAATCATGCCCCCAATTCTATACAGTGGCCTTCAGTCTGATCCTAGGCCCCAGTCTCTTCTCTTAGCCCAAATGCCATCATCCTTGTCCCAGGACGGACATGGGCTCAGAACAGGAGAATTCAACAGGTGTGTCCCCAGAGGAGTTTCATGAACTGAGTTCTGTTGGAAGTGGGTTGAGAAGAATTGGCATCTTAAGAGAACTGAGTGATGGAGGCTTCTGTAAAGTGAAGGAGGATTCTTCCGTCATCTCTATTGCAAATCCATCTATTGGGTTTGTGAATGTGGGACATGCCTGATTAATGTCAGTTGCCCAAGATAAGGATCAGGTGATTTTCAAGGCAGGCAGTCTGGTCTGTTAATCAGCAAACATTATTAAGCATTTACCACGTGCCAGTCACCATGTTAGCCAAGCCCTGGGGATGCCAAGAAAGCCCAGAACAGTCCCTGGTCTCAAGGAGTGGGCATTCTGATAGGGGAGGCCACATATGACTGACCAGGTAACATAAGATATCTGCAGAGTAGACAGAAGGAGGGGAAGGCAACTGGGACTCCTTGGAAAGGCCTCCTGCAGAAGGTGCAGTTTTAGCTGAGACCCGGAGAAAGCCAGGAGGCTGAGACAAAGAGGGAGGGCATTCCTGGCCCGGGGAAAAGCCAGTGCAGAGTCACAGGGTTGGGAGGGAATTATCTGATTGAAAGAAACAGAATTGGGATTTCTTGGCCCCCAGCTTTATTTTTTATTTTTTAGACACTCTTATATTCCCCAGTGAAGTAGAGTCCATTTCAGTCCATGGAAACATAATCAGGATCACCCAGCCCCAGGTTCTCTGAAGGTCATCTGGTGCATCCCCCTGTATCTATTCTACAGCCTCCGGTCACTCTCTGCCCTTTCCTTAGTAATGTGCCCCGGCCTCTGAGGGCACTCTTGTTCATCAAGTCCAGACGTCTAACCTCCAGCCTCCCAAGGAGGAGCCCTCTTCCCTGAGAGAGAAGTCGCTGGCCCCATGATACCTCTCCCTGTGGCAGGTACACAACCCTTCTCAGTGCTGAGACTCGGTGATAAGTCTGAGGTTTTTCCTTCCAGGGAGCCCTTCTTGCCAAAGCATCTCGGAGTGGAGAATGCAGAGCATAGCCAGGGACTCAGATGACAGCTCAGATGACGAGTTCTTCGATGCTCATGGTACGTGTCCTCTGGGCATGCTGGGGGAGGGCCAAAACATCATGGGACAGAGCAGAGGGGCGGAGCATAAGCAGCGGGGAGATCTAGGCTCTGGGAAAAGCTGGCCTGATTCAAGGGCAGGGGGTAGATTTCACTCATTCAACAAGCACCTATTAAGCACCTACTGTATGCCAGGTGCTGGGAAAGGTGCTCAAGATAAAAAAATGAACTCATCCTTGCCTTGAAGGACTTTAAATCATGTTGGGGAAAACATATACATATAAATGGTGGATACAAAATATAGTGAAAGTAAACACAAGGCATCTCTGTGAGAAAGGCCAGTAGAAAGCAGTCCTTACACTGAGCTTTAAGAGGATGGTGTGGATTTAAGAGGCACAGGGAGTGCAGTCCAGGTGTGAAAGACAGCCTCTGCATAGTGGTAAGAGATGAGATGTCTTGTGTGATGGACACCAAAAAAACCAGGTTGGCTAGAGGATAGCACGCTTAATGGGCAGCTGGTTAGTGCAGTGATGGAGTGCTGGGCCTGGAGTCAGAAGGACCTGAGTTCATATCCAGCCTCAGATGCTTACTAACTGTATGACCCTGGGCGAGTCACTTAACCCTGTTGGCCTTAGTTTCTTCATCTGTCATATGAGCTGGAGAAGGAAATAGCAAACCACTCCCCAAATGGGATCACAAAGAGTCAGACACAGCTGAACAACAGTATGCTAGGCACTGTGCTAAGTATTGTTATTCCCATCTTACGGAGAAGGAAACTGAGGCTCAGAAAGAGAAGTGAGCTGCCTAAGAGTCACAGCTAGTGCTGGCCAATTCTTGTCGAGGGAAAAGGAGGAGGGGCGGACCAACATTTCCACCTCCACAGACCCTGTCAGGCCCCCGGTCAGCTCTGGTGTCCACATCCAAGATGAGCCAGTCGGGTCACAGGGCTGTGTCCCCCCGTCTTAGAGGAGGAGACAGCAGCTCCTTCCTGCCACCACCCCTGACCTTTTATTCCAGGAGGGAAGAATGTAATGTCAGAACTCTTTAAGAGGGGCCTGGCGCTGGAGAGGGAACAGAGAACAACCCCATCCCCCCAGGAGCTAAGGGCCAAACAGAAAGTGGAGACCCGTGGCCCGGAGGGCAAATCCTGGTCCTGTGCTGCCATAAATCTTGGTGCTAGATTTCACTCGAATCGATAGGAAACCTGAGACCCAAACGAAAGCACTCTGGGGAGTGAGGCTGCTGTAAAGGCTGGGGGGCGGTCATCCACCTCCAATGAGGAAGGGCATAATGGGAAACGGGAACAAAGGGAAGGGTCTGCTGTGCGCCAGGCACTGAACCAGCGCTTCATAAACATTTGATCCTGGGAAGCAGGGGCTATGTTATCTCCAGGTGTTGTTGTTGACCTGTTTCAGTCGTGTCTGACTCTTCGTGACTCCATTTGGGGTTTTCTTGGCCAAGATACTGGAGTGGTTTGCCGTTTCCTTCTCCAGCTCATTTTTACACATGAGGAAACTGAGGCAAACAAGGCGAAGTGATTTGCCCAGGGTCACACAGCTAGAAAGTATCTGAGGTGGAATTTGAACTCAGATCTTCTTGACTCAAGGTCTGGTACTCCATCCATTCCGCCCCTTGCATGCCAACCCGGGTTCAGATCCCCGTTCCAAATCTTGCTAGTTGTGTGACCCTGGGCAAGTTACTTCTCTTCCCTGGGCCTCAGTTTTCTCATCTGCAAAATGATTCCTATGGTCCTCTTCAGCTCTGAGTCTGTGATCCTCTATAATCCTATCACATACCTCAGGAGGCTGTTGTGAAGTAAGCGTTTTGGAAACCTTGCACTCTAAAAGTCAATCAGCAAACCTTTATCATGAAGCATGTTTTATGTGCCAAGCACCGTGTGCTGGGTGCTGGGGATAGAGGCAAGTGTGAATCACTTCCCCTCCCTGTGGAAGCTTACACACTGTCAGAAAAGACTGTGTGCACACTTAGAAAAATCTAAAAAATGAGAAGGGAATGGGGGGGGGGCCACTATATTAGTATGGAGGCATCGGAAAGAAGCCAAACTGTTTAGCAGTTCAATTGAACAGGAATTTATTGTGGAGCCTCCCTGTGTGCTCAATCCTGAGGATACAAAGGCAAAAATTAAACATTTCCTGCCCTCAGGGAGCTGCCAGTCTGATGGGAGGAAACACATATATAAAATGTATGCAGAGTAACTAGTGACTTCAGCGTGGGGTGGGTAGAACACCAAGGGGAGGAGATCCAGAAATGCCTCCTGTGTAAGTTGGCCCCAGAGCTGGGCTTTGAAGGTTGACGAGGATTAGGTGACAGACACTTGCTAGCTGTGTGACCCTGGACAAGTCACTTAATCCTGCTTGCCTCAGTTTCCTCATCTGTCAGATGAGCTGGAGAAGGAAGTGGCAAACCACTTCGGTATCTTTGCCGAGAAAACTCCAAACGGGGGCACAAAGAGTCAGAAGCAACTGGAACAACTGAGCAGCAACAAAGGATTAGGGAAGGAGGCGAGGCTTAGGCAGCCTCCGGGAAGGCATGGAGGCCAGAGAAGGATGTTCAGTACTCCCAAACGACAAACCCATCTGCCTGGAACTCAGAGTGCGCGAGGCAGGGCCGGTTGGCAATGGGACCGGGAGGATAGGCT
Source organism: Vombatus ursinus (assembly GCF_900497805.2). Taxonomy (NCBI): domain Eukaryota; kingdom Metazoa; phylum Chordata; class Mammalia; order Diprotodontia; family Vombatidae; genus Vombatus; species Vombatus ursinus. The sequence continues at coordinate 6,363,448 of NW_020949772.1, forward strand.
GGAGCCAGCTGGTAAAAGGCCTGAAATTGCAAGCAGAGGAGTGCTGGATTTTAAATCCCAGCCGGGATCCTCTCGGGCCCCTCCAGCTGCAGGCTGCGCTTCTGTTCGGGCACCGCCACAAGCCTGGTACTAACTCCCGTGCTGACATGACGTTTGCCAGGGCCCTCGCCACATTGTCAGAACCGGCTGAAGAGGTCAGCAGGGGCCACCGTTCCCACTGCCTCTGCCTCTGCTTATCAGATTTATTGGAACCAGATCCTCTCTGTTCCCAATCCAGAGTGTCCTCACTAATGACTTTATTAGCATCCCAGACACCTGTGAGAGAGCTTAGCAAGGGACCTCTTTGACCCCAGGCTTCTCCGGCTTCAGTTCTGGTGGCATCTCTAATTAAGGAATCAATTGGTTTTTTTTTTCCATGTAGTTCTCAATTATTCATAGTCAGAGCTGGAAGGTGCTTTAAATACCTGTAAGTTAGACAGTCACTAGGGACCTCAAGCCATCTAGTATAACCCATGCCTCAAGAATAATCATCTGGCCTCTTGAAGATTTCCCCATGAGGGGGAGCTGTCTGCCCTTGGGACAACCCACGCCCCTTTGGGACAGCTCTGATCGTTAGGAAGTGTGTGTTTGCGTCAAGCCTGCTTCTGCCCCTGGAGCTGTTGCGTCCTGCTTCTGGTCCTGCCTGGGGGGGCCCAGCAGAACAAGTCCATTAGTCTGTCTTCCATGGGACAGCTTTTCCAATCCTTTCCAGAGCTATCCTTTCTCATCCTGAATCTTCTCTTCTCCTGCCTAACCCAGCCCAGTTCTGTTAACTGATCCTGCTGGCATGGACTCAAGGCCATTCACCATCCTGCTGGCCTCCTTCTGGAGCCACTCCAGCTTAACAGTTTCCTTCCCGAACTGTGGCCCCCAGAACCGAGCCCACTACTCTAAATGTGTTCCAGTAAGACCAGTTATTGGCAGTTGGGCGGCCTGGTGCTTCATTACAGTTTTGCAGCATTCAGTTTTCATTGTTTTATTTCCGTTATGCTTTCTATTTACCTTGTGATTATCATGTTTTCGTGGTTCTGCTCACTTCCTTCTGCATCAGTTCATATGAATCTTCCTACTCTCCTCTGTATTTATCATATTCGTCATTTCCTACAGAACAGTCATATTTATTTAGCCATTCCATAATCAGGAGGTACATCTTTTTCCCCCTTGGTCCTGTACTTCCACAAAAATCAGTCAGATATTTATTAAGCACCTACTGTGTGCCAAGCATTATACCAGGCACGTGGGGATACAAGTAGTAAGAATGACGTAATCTGGGGGCAGCTAGGTGGTGCAGTAGATAGATCTCTGGCCTTGGAGTCAGGAGGGCCTGAGTTCAAATCCAGCCTCAGACACTTGACTCTAGCTGAGTGACCCTGGACAAGTCACTTAATCCCATTGCCTAGTAGGGGGGGAAAAAAAAAGAATGACATAATCCCCATTTTCCAGCAGCATGAATTCAGTGCATTTATTCCTAACTCACAAGGTGCAGCCGTCCTTTCTAACTTCTCAGCTCAGCACCTCAATAATTTATTAGCCTAGTTTCATTGCAGGCCTAACACAAGCCTCTCTTCTCCATTTCTTTGCCCCTGATGCATTTATTCAATAACATTTAATTTTTAAAACACATTATTTATTTTATTTTTAACATTCCTTTTTAAAAAGATTTTTGCATTCCTTCCCTCCAGCCCCTCCTCCACCCATTGAGAAGACAAGCAATATGACATCAGTTAGATATGCAAAATTGTGCAAAATATATTTCCGTGTCAGCCATGTACAAGAGTCATTTATTAAGCATCTGACAGACAGTTCGCCTAGGAAGTGCTGGGGGAAACTCACAAATAATCATTTGAGTCTAGGAGCTTCTCATTTGATGAAGGGCGGGGGTGGGATATGGGACAATGGGACAACTGCCCAGTAGCCTCAGGGCAACCTAGAATGGAATGAGAGTGAAAAGAACAGAAGGGCAGATCAAAGACTCTCGTGGAGTGGGCCGTGGGCTGGCAGGGAACAGGATGAGTGAAGAGCTAGAAGTAGTCCCCGATCAAAGATCAAATAAAGAACTGGAGGTGGTTAGCCTGGAGAACGGAACACTTCCAGCCTGCCTGGACATCTGCCTTCAAGGATTTCAAGGGCTGTCATGTGGAAGAGGGAGGGGTCAGTCTTGGTTGACTTGGTCTCCCTCACCTTGCAATGAATAATTGAAAGGTACCCAAAAACCAATTCCTTAATTCAAAGGTGGGGGGCAGGGTCCCTCATTGCCCAGCACCGGCTGGCAGAGCCTGGCTGACCGTTCTGAGGGTCATGTTCACATTCTGGTTGGGTTAGATGGCTTCTGATGGCTTAGGTCCCTTCCTCTGACTCTGAGAATCGGTGAAAAATAATTAAGACTAATCCACGCGTTTTCTCTTATAGGGATTCTTAACCTGGGTCCCCAGGGGCTGTCCTCCTCCCCACAGAGACTCTATGGATAGATTTCAGATGGTCCCTGAATGTGTATGGGGAAAACAAGAACATCTTAAAATTCAGTATTTCCTTCGATTGTGATTTTTTAAGCTCAATTATGAAGTGAGGTCCATACACCTGGCCATCCCGCCCAAGGGGTCCGTGATACCGAAAAGGTGAAGAGCCCTGCTCTAGAGGAAAGGGGAAAGACTTTGTTGTTTCACTAGCAAGAAGTAAAGCCCATCAATTATTAATAATAATAGCTAGCATTTTATAGCATGTTTTGAGATTTGTGAAGCACTTTAAAGTTAGCTTGTTTTATCTTCACAACAGTTCTGGGAAGTAGGAGCTTCTATTACTCTCCATTTTACAGATGAGGAAGGTAAGGAAGACAGCAATTAATAATTATCTAAGGCTAGATTTGAACTCAGGTCTTCCTGACTTCCTAGAGTCAGGAAGACTCATCTTCTTGACTTCAAATCTGGCCTCAGACACTCACTAGCGGGGTGACCCTGGGCAAGTCACTTCACCCTGCTTGCCTCAGTTTCTTCATCTGTCAAATGAGCTGGAGCAGGAATGGCAAACCACTTCAGTATCTTTGCCAAGAAAACCCAAGTGGGATCCAGAAGAGTGGGACACAACTGAAACAAGCAAAAAACTTCCCGACGCCAGACCCAATGCTATGACCACTGTGCCACCACGCTGCCGGTGAGTCAGCATACATTTGCTAAGTGCCTACTATGTGCTGGGCACTGTTATAGGTATGGGGGCACCTACAAATGAAACAGCCCCCTGCCCTCTGGCACCTTACATTCTGTTGACCATGAGGAATGTCCAGTCTTAAGCCTGGTTCCGGCAGAATCAATCAGTCAATAAGCAGTGAGTGCCTGCTCTGTACCATGCACTGTGCTGAACGCCGGGAGCTTTATACCCAAGGCCCTGGCGGCTTTGAATCTCAGCCCTGTGTCCCTCCGGGAAGGCCCTCCCTGAATCAGGATGTGAGTAACCACCCAGATAAGAAGGCAATAGTGGCAGTTGTGCATGGGCCAGATTGGCAAGGCTGAGGAGACCGAGGGGCCGACTTCCGGAACCCACCCTTCCCAAGTGGATCCCATTGCTCAGAACTAAATGATGACCCATGCTCCCGGTCCTACTGGGCGGCCTTGGTCAAGTAAATCTCTGGCCCTTGACCGCCTAGTATCATTCTTGGGTGGGGTCACAGTAGGAGCAAAAATCCTCTGGTCAAAGGCCCCAGGCTTAAAGTGGCCCTGGAGGAGGAAAGATGACAGAAATCATTACCCGGGCACTGGCAGGCGCATCATGGGTAGCCGCTCCCAAGAATGAATGAGGCAGCAAACATAAACGCCTCTCTGCCCCACCCATGGTAGTAATGGGCCCATTTTTGTAGCCTTGAGCCTGAGAGCCAAAGTTTGTTACCAGCAAATGAATGTGAGTGTATTTCCTGCTCCCTCAGATGTTGCCAAAGAGCCTTGGGACCTTACCCGGCCAACCTTGCCCTGGTCCCACCTAAGGCTGGGCAAAGGGGGTTCAGCAGCATGTCAGTCTCTCTGGCTCCTGGGTTTTCTTCTTTTTTTGTTTTTCTTTTTTTGGTTAGGCAATGGGGTTAAGTGACTTGCCCAGGGTCGCACAGCTAGTAAGTGTTATGTGTCTGAGGCCGGATCTGAACTCAGGCCCTCCTGAATCCAGGGCCAGAGCTCTGTCCACTGCGCCACCTAGCTGCCCCCTGGGTTTTCTTCTTGCTAAACCTATCTGGGCCTTTGGAGTTGTGGCCTTGGGGCTCAATCAGGAGCAGGAGGTTGGAGCCTAGAATCCAGGAATATAATAATAATTAATTATTAATAATATTAATAATTAATAATTAGATTCAATAAAGGATTCCCCATGAAGTGCTTAGGGGATACAGAGATAAAGCAACAGACAGCCTCTGCCCTCAGGGAGCTTACCCTCTAAGGCAGGGTAACAAGATGCACACTTCTTAGTGTGTGCTGCTGCTCAGTGCTAAGTAGTTCTGGGAAAAAATGCTGTGCTCAGTCCTCCTGCGTGGCCTTGGCCAAACAGGCCCTACTCAGCTACCAAGAGACCGAGGTGAGGAGCAGGGAGCATTCCACACCTAAGGGACCACCTGGGCAAAGGCTCAGAGGTGGGAGATGGCGCATCAGACTCAGGAAACAGCCCATAGATCAGTTTCTTCTGCTCCAGACAATAAGTCTAGTTGACCACTTGTCAGACATCTAGTGTTCTTGTTCCTCATTTGGGGTTTTCTTAGCAAAGATACTGGAGTAGTTTGCCATTTCTTTCCCCAGCTCATTTCACAGATGAGGAAACTGAGGCAAACAGAGTTAAGTGACTTGTCCAGAGTCACACAGCTAGGAAGAATCTGAGGCCAGATTTGAACTCGGGTCTTTTTAACTCCAGGCCTAGTGATCTAGCCATCTAGCTGACTCCATGATAGAGTAGGGATTCCTTTTGGTGTTAAGGGTTAGACTGAGATCTATCCCTTCCCACTCTCCAATTCTCTGATTCTACAGATCAGTTTTGTGCATCAATGGAAGTAATACATAATAAGTCTTGATAGGTAGGATGGGAAGAGTTTTTAAACACCCAACACAGGTATTGATCCCAGAGGTAATAGGGAGCCACTGGAGTTTCCTTTTTTTTTTTAAATTATTAATTTATTTTGATTTGTCAACAGTCACTTCCATAAGCCTTTGAGTTTTTAATTTTTCTTCCCCTCTTTTCTCTCCTCCCTCCCCAAAATGGCAGGTAATCTGATATAGGCTTTACCTATACATTCCTATTAAACATATTTTCACATTAGTGATGTTGTAAGGAAGAATTAGAACCAATAGGAGGAACCACAAGAAAGAGGAAACAAAATAAAGCAGAAGAAAAAATAGCAGATAGTATGCTTCGATCTGCATTCAAACTCCATAGTTCTTTCTTTGGACGTGGATAGCATTTTCCATTAGGAGGCCTTTGGCGATATCTTATATCCTTGCATTGCTGAGAAGGGCTAAAGTCTGTCAACGTTAGTCATCGCACAATGTGGCTGTTATTGTGTACAATGTTCTCTTGGTTCTGCTCACTTCACTCAGCATCAGTCCATACAAGTCTTTCCAGGCTTTTCTGAAGTCAGCCTGTGCATCATTTCTTTCTTTCTTTCTTTCTTTTTCTTTTTTTTTGGCTAGGCCGTGGGACACAGCTAGTAAGTGTTAAGTGTCTGAGGCTGGATTTGAACTCAGGTCCTCCTGAATCCAGGGCCAGTGCTCTATCCACTGTGCCACCTAGCTGCCCCCTGCTCATCATTTCTTATAGCACAGTAGTATTCCATTTCATTCATATACTTGTTCAGCCATTCTCCAATTGATGGGCATCCCCTTAATTTCCAATTCTTTGCCACTGCTATAATCTCTTTGGGATACAGCCCTAGAAGTGCTATTGCTGGGTCAAAGGGTATGCACATTTTTATAGCCCTTTGGGCGTAGTTCCAAATTGCTCTCCAAAATGGTTGGATCAGTTCACAACTCCACCAGCAATGCATTAGTGTTCCAGTTTTCCCACATCTTCTCCAACATTTATCGTTTTCCTGTTTTGCCATGTTAGCCAATCTGATAGGTGTGATACCACTGGAGTTTCTTGAGAGTGACTCAGTCAGGTCTGTGCTTTAGGGTGGTGACTTTGGCAGCCAAGACTCGAGGCAAGGAGACCAATTGGGAGGCCATCATACCAGTCAAGGTGAAGGGTGTTGAGGGCCTGCACTAGCAGAGTCTCCAGGTAAATAGAGAGGAAGGAACATCATGAATGTGGGAGCCAGGAGGGCTTTTAGTACTCATGTAGCCCAGCCCCCTCATCTTGGACGGGAATAGGATGGCGTGCCCCATGTCTCAGGCCTGGAGAGCCACACGCTCACACCACCCCACACTGCCTGAGGTATTTCATTTCAGGACTCTTGCTTAATTTTAAGCAAATGGCCTTTACCCAAGCACGTTTAGGTGGAGTGACTTGGGCTCCTGAGGCCTGGGGACCAGAGCTTAGCTCTGTTAACTTGAGCACTCCCATCTGAAGCAGAACAAGGAACAGATTAGAAGGGGAATTTAACCCCCTCTTCTCCCTATCCTGCCTCTGCCTCCCCCTTTGCCAACTTTGGCTCTTTCTCTGAGCACTGCAGAGAAATCGTCTGCTGAAGCTGGAGGCCCAGGACCCCTCCTCCTTGAGAAGGTCTGTTGGAAAGTCCTGATAGGCGTATTGGCATCTGCTGGGAATCCTATCTCAAATCGGGCCTCTCACCTGGATTACAGCTAGGTCTAAGGAAGCAACTCATACAGCTTATTTCCACTGGGCTGGAAGTGTTACTAAATTCTACAGGATTGTAACAATGTCGTTGCATAATGGTAACTTGGAGTGGTGTGAATTTGCATGCTTGTGACCACTTCAGGGAATTCATCCTTTGCCCCCCAATGATGACAAGGCTGTATGACTGTGGCCTCCTGGCCTGGCCCCCTCCACTCAGCCATCACCCTGAGGAACAGCAATTCAGCCATGTGCTATAGGGCCTGCCAAGGGGGGGCAGTGGATGGAGTCTGGAAGACCAGTAACCATCGTGGGGATAATAAGAACGCCTCTCCTCCCAGGGCTCTTGTGGGCATCAGATGGGACAATATCTGTCAATGGCGCTCTACAGACCTGACAATGCCATATTATAAATGCTTCTTCTGAAGTCATTTCAGTTGTGTCCAACTCTTTGTGACCCCACTTTGGAATTTTCTTGGCAAAGATACTGGAGTGGTTTGCCATTTCCTTCTCCAGCACATTTTATAGATGAGGAAACTGAGGCAAATAGGGTGAAGCGACTTACCCAGGGTCACCCAGTTAGGAAGTGTCTGAGGCTAGATTTGAACTCAGGTCTTCCTGACTCCAGGCCTGGCACTCTATCCACTCTACCGCCTAGCAGCCCGTTATAAATGCTAGCTATTATTATTCAAGAATCTCTAGTAATTCCTTGATACTAGTAGTATTTAAAGTCATTCCCAATCTGACTCTGACCTATCTTTCCAACCTTATTAATAATAGTAGTAATAATAACTAGCCTTGATACAGTGCTTTAAGCATTTGCTCTCTACAGATATATCTCATTTGATTTTCACAACAATCCCGAGAGGTAGGTGATGTTATTATCTTACTATCCCCTGTTATACAGTTGAGGAAACTGAGGCAGAGAATGCTTAAGTGACTTGCTTAAGTAGGGTCATGTAACTAAGAAGTATCTGAGGCTAGATTCAAACTCAGGTCTTCCTGACTCCAGCACTCTACCCATTGCACCACCTTAGCAAACCCTACAATCCCACCAAACAGCCCACCTTACTGTTCCTCATGAACAATGTTTTGTCTCTTGGTTATTTCCTTACAAGGACTGCTCGTCATGCTCTGTTAGAGTGGGAGCCCCTTGTGGGCAGGGGCTGTCTTTTAGCTTCTTTTTTTTTTTTTTTTTTTGGCTAGGCAATGGGTTAAGTGACTTGCCCAGGATCACACAGCTAGTAAGTGTTACGTGTCTGAAGCCAGATTTGAACTCAGGTTCTACTGACTCCAGGGCCGGTGCTCCATCCACTGCGCCACCTAGCTGCCCCTTTAGCTCTTTTTGTGTCTCTATCACACAGTGCCTAGTGCTTCATCAGTGTTTACTGCCTCACTAGAGTTCTCTCCCCATCTCTCAGGATACCCAGTTTCCTTCGAACCCAAGCTCAGTGAACTCCACTTTGTACACAAAGCATCTCTTGATCTCATCCTGGCTGCTAGTGTCCTCCTGAATTACTTGGCATCATATGTGTGTGTGTGTGTGTTTATATATGTATGTATGTATATAGGTATATGTGTGTGTATATATGTATATCTACATATATATACACATACACACACACCTGTAGGGAAGCATATTAAAAATCTGTTTTTGTCACCTCTGCCGTGACCCAGCAGATCTGGGTGGGACATAATCTGCTTTAGTTTCTCTAGAAATATTAAGAAATAATATTTCTCTCCAAAACCTTTTACGGACCCCTGGGAAAAGCCCCTTGGAAAGGTAATGGGGATAGATCAGGACCCAAGGGAAGGGAGCCTTTCATCAGAGGAATGGATTAAGGTTGATAGCCAGAAACTACACTGCCTTCCCCAACCCCGGGTGGCCATCGCCATCCTTCCCTTAAGGACAATCCCCTTTTCTGACTCCCAGGAAGTAGTAATCCAGGGCCAACCCTACTTCCCTCTGAACTCAAAATGCCTCCTGTTCCATTTGGATACAGGATCTGTGGGAGGAACCCCGCAGATTCCTCTGAGACTGTGAGGGAGGAGGGAGATAGAGATGTGGCTGCTGACTGCTCATTTTGGGAGATTTGGTTAACCCAGGCTCTATTTTTAGACCTTTTTGTTCAAGATTCCTTGTTCAAGATTCCTCTACATGTTTGCTGAAACAAGGCACGTCAGAGGGCACGTGGGGGATTACGCTAGTTTGGACATTTCTCTCTCCAACACAGAAATGGCTTGGAAATAGGCTAACGTTAAATTAAATAAAACTTTATGGCAGATTGGTGCCTAATCACAGAGCAGAGCATTAGAATAAATGAAACACAGTGGACAGAGCTCTGGGCCCTGAGTCAAGAAGACCTGAATTCAAATCCAGCTTCAGATACTTAATAGCTGTGTGACCTAGAGCAAGTCACTTAGCCACCACCTGCCTCAGTTTCCTCAACTGTAAAATGGGGATAATAACAGCACCTATCTCCCAAGGCTGTTGTAAGGATCAAATGAGATAATAATTGTAAACACTTAGGACAATGCCTGGCACGTGGCTTTATAGAAATGTTGTTTTTATTATTATGGTGTTTTTATAAACTTAAAATGCTGCATAAATGCCATTATTCATATTTTTTCTTAGACACATCTGTATGTTAGTGCTGTCTCCTCTTCAAGAACATAAGCTCCTTGAGGGCAAGAACTGTTTCATTCTTTGTCTTTGGATCCTCACGCTCTGGAGCACAGCGCTTGGCATTTTGTATTTATTTGGTCCTTTTTTCAGTTGTGCCCAACTCTTCATGACCCCATTTGGGGTTTTCTTGGTGAAGACACTGGAGTGATTTGCCATTTCCTTCTCCAGCTCATTTGACAGATGAGGAAACTGAGGCAGGCAGGGTGAAGTGACTTGCCCAGGGTCACCCAGCTAGGAAGTGTCTGAGGCTGGATTTGAACTCAGGACGATGAGTCTTCCTGATTCTAGTCCCAGTGCTCTCACTGAGCCACCTAGCTGTGGGCATTCCATAAACGCTTGCTGATTGATCGATTGATCTGGTTGTTCATTATCTTACAAACATCTGCTAAGAGAGCAGTTTCCATTGATTCACACTGGAGTAAAGGATCACTGGAGAGATAGTTGCAAAGGGGCAGGACCTGGGGGTCAAAGGACCTGGATTTGAATCCCAGCCTCTGGGCTTTGGAGAAGAGGTTGAGGACGGACAGGATGGCCTTTGAGGTCCCTGGCAGCTCCACATCGACCCGCTGTGAGCCTGTGGACCTAAGACTTAAGGTGTTTGTCACCTTCCCTTCTGTGCAGGGAAAGGATAGACTTAGATGTGAAGGTGACCTAAGAACAAAAGAGAATTTCTACTTTTTTTTTGGTTTGTTTTTGTTTTTGGCGAGGCAGTTGAGGTTAAGTGACTTACTCAGGGTCACACAGCTAAGTAAGTGTCAAGTATCTGAGGCCACATTTGAACTCAGGTCCTCCTTACTCCAGAAACAGTGCTCTATCCACAGCGCTGCCTAGCTGCCCCAAAACAAAGTTTTTTTGTTTTGTTTTCTTGGGGGGGGGGTTGGCTTTTTTGGAGGGGGTGAGGCAATTGGGGTTAAGTGACTTGCCCAGGGTCACACGGCTAGTAAGTGTCAAGTATCTGGTCTGAGGCCACGTTTGAACTCAGGTCCTCCTTAGCAATCATTTCTCATGAAGGACTAGAATAAGATTCAATAGAGCCCAGTTACCAGTGTCTGAATGGAAGAAAACACTCTCACCAATGGCCAGGTGGCGAGTTGTAGTGGATAAGGATCAGATGTGAGGGTCAAATGAGATAATAATTGTAAAGCACTTTAGCACAGTGCCTGGTGCACAGTAGGTGCTATATAAATGCTTATCACCTCCCTCCCCTAAATTCATGCTCATGTGCTGAGCTAAAAGGGTTTCTTTTGTTCCGAAGAAGAGTCCTCTGTGTATGGACTGATGTTCACCTAGGTTCACATCCAGACCACCTCTGTTGTGACCCAGCAGATCTGGGTGAGACATAAATGCACCTGTCCCCCTTCTCTCTCTCTCTTTTTTCCCCTCCAGAGGACCTGTCTGACAATGAGGAGCCATTCCCCAAGGAAATCACTAAATGGAGCTCAGATGACCTTATGGACAAGATCGAAACCCCTGAATCAGATGGTAATGAGCAGCTGTGCCCTCTGCCTTCAGCTTGGTCAGTGACAGGGAGATGGGTGGAAGTCAGGCTCTCTCTCTCTCTCTCTCTCTCTCTCTCTCTCTTTCTCTGTCTCTGTCTCTGTCTCTCCCTCCCTCCCTCTCCCTCTCTCCTCTCTCCTCTCTCTCTCTTCCTCCTTCTGTCTCTCTCTCTCCCCCTTTGTTCTCTCTCTCTCTGTCTCTCTCCCTTTCACCTTCTCTCTCTCTCTCTCCCCTTGTTCTCTCTCTCTCTCTCTGTCTCTCTCCCTCCCTCTCTCTCATATCTCTTTCTCTCTCTTTCTGTTTTTGTTCCAGCGCCTGTGCTCACCGCTCCCCCATGGACAGAGTTGCGTGAGGTTACAAGTCCGGCAGTCCTTGGTATGACTGGGCCGTTGATGGCTCTGCCACCCTGGGAATAAAGTTGCCGAGGGTGGAGGGGGGCTCGGGAGGGGCAGGAGCTTTGGGGCCCGGCTCCCTGCCCCGACACACACATACACCCAGAGTCTCCCAGCATCCTCTGGTCACACTGGGGGCTGGTTTTGTGTTGCAGACAATCTGTACACTGAGCCAACAGCCAATGAATATTCGGAAGCCAGCAATGAGGAGCAACTGAACCTTGCCGAGGTGAGCCTCTGGAGGTGGGGGTGGTGGGGCTGAAGGCTGCGTCCTCCCCACTGGGGATGCGCCACGGGGCCTCCGGAGCTGGAGGGGACCTCAGGGGCTGCCCTGCACCTGGACGACGACCCCAAGCCCCATCTTGAAGGCCACCAGGGATGGGCAGTCGTAGGCTCATGGCTGAAGACCTGGAAGGGGCCTCTGGCCATCAGGACCAACCCACTCAATGTACAGATGAGGAAACCCGGGCCCAGAGAGGTGGAGGAACTCCCCCAAACCACATAGGTAGTAAGTCGCCAAGCATGCAAAGCCATCCAAACCCGTATTTGCAACTGGTCTTGTTTTTAGCAAGTTTTTTCTTTCAAGGCAGCTAGGCAGCTCTCCACACAGTGGATAGAAGACTGGGTCTGGGGTCAGGAAGACCCAGGCTCAAATCCAGCCTCAGACAACTTACTAAGCCGTGTGACACTGGGCAAGTCACTTCACCTCTGCCTTGGTTTCCTCACCTGTAAAATAGAGACCTATAGCACCTACATCACGGAGTTGTGAGCATCCAGCAATGTTGTGAGGCTGGCACATAGTAGGTGTTTAATAAATGCTTGTCCCTAGCCTATTGCTTTCTGTGGATCCTAAATCTACCTGTACAACTTCTACCCATTGCTGCCAGTTCTGCCCCCTCGGCTAAGCAGAATAGACCCAGTCTTGCTTCCCATATGACAGCCCCGACCCTCAAGTTGCTCCACAGCTGACTCTGGGTTTGTAACTTCGTCCCCTAGCATCCATTTTTGGGGGGTTTTGCTTGTTTATCTGTTTTTGCACATATGCTGGGTGTGGACAGGTGACATACCCAACGTCAGATCTCTTTTTGGACTTGCAATAACCCCCAGACTCCCTACTTCCATCGGCCCCCTGCTGACTTTGCAAAGGAAAATACACACACACAGTCTGGGCAAACTGTGAAAAGGCTTTATTGGAGGTGTCTTAAGCATGCTGAAGATGCTTTATTGGAAGCACCCTAAGCAAGCGAGCCCCTTGACCCATCAAGGTCAAGAGCGTACCTTCATGTTGGCTTCTTTCCCACCGGGGCCTTGCCTCCCAGGTGGGGGCCTTCCTGGGTAAAACTCAGGTTATGATTGGAGCAGGAAGAAGCTGCCTTTGCAAACTTGGCAGGTCCGTAAGGCATGGACACATGCACTCCAGCGAACCAGCAGGGGGATTTGTCAAGAAAGTATAGTGCAAGAACCAGAGGACGGGGATGTCTTTGCTAAAGTTTTTCTTAGGGTATATGACTAACTGTGCCCTTGAAAAATTTCTGAACTTTGAGTCAAGTGATCTGAGTTCAAATCCCTGCACTGCCACTTATCAGCTGTGTGACCTGGGAGAAATCCCTGTACCTCCTCAGGCCTCAGTTTCCTCATCTGTAAAAATCATCTCTAAGGTTCCTTCTCTCTCTTTGTCTGTGATCCAAGAATCCTGTGATGTCACTAGGCTTTTGTCTCCTCATCTGCGAAATAAGGGAGTTATTCATCAAGAGTTCTTAATCTTTTCTTGTCCCAGACCCCTTCTCTGAGCAATGTCTCTAAATGCATAAAATAAAATGCGTAGGATTACAAAGGAAACTGATGACATTGAAATACCAAAATCAAAATACATTTTAAAAAAACAAATTCACAGAAGGAAACAAGCATTTATTAAGCACCTACTATGTGCCAGGCATTGTGCTAAATGCTTTACAGATATCTCTTTTGATTCTCACAACAACCCTGGAAGGTAGGTACTTTTATTATCTCCATTTTACAGATGGGGAATCTGAGGCAAACAAAGGCTAAATGACTCGCCCAGGGTCACACAGGTAGTAAGTGTCTGGGGTTGGATTTGACTCAGGTCTCTATGATTCCAGGCACAGCAGCACCCCCTCTCCCTCCCCCCTTTAAGAGCTCTTGGACTACATGATCTCTAAGGCCCCTTGTCTCTCTAAATTTATGATCCTAAAATCTCCTGTGATATGATTCTATAATCCTTTGACATGTCTGGGCCTCAGTTTCCCTAACTGTAAAATGAAAGGGTCATTATGCCAGCTGGCTTCCAAGATCCCTTTGGGCTCTAAAATCAATGTTCCCATGATCCCTCTGTCTCAGCCGAGGCAGGGCACGGGTTTGCCACCCCATCTTGCAGAGAAGCAAGTTTCCCAGCGATACCTTTGAGCTGATCTATAAATGTGAAATGATGGCTCAGGTTGGTGGCTTGGTTGTCATCTGGTTTCCAAGGTCTTACACATTGGTGACATCTTCCAGTTTTCCACAACATTTCAGAATTCCTCTGTGTGTTTTAAGTAGCCGTGGGAACGTTCCCTTGAGTGTCCTGCCTACTCAGACATATTGGTGCCCATGCGCCGGTGTTAGGTCGTTCAGGTTCTTTGTAGGCTGACCGTGTACTTTCATAGATTGTTGTATTTCATTAGTTATCTGTCTATTCATTCATTCATTTCAATTCAGATGGAAGGCAAAGTGTTAAGACTGGCTCTGGAGTAAAGGGGCCTGGGCTCAAATCCCATCTCTGATGTTTATTACCTCTGTGACCTTTTAACCTCTCTGTGCCTCAGTTTCCTCATCTGTAAAATGAAGCGGTTCAACTTGATGGTCTCTGAAGTCCCTTCCCACTCCAGATCTGTGATCCTGTTTCAGTAACCATTTATTGAGTACCTGCTGTATGCCAGCACTGTCCTAGGTTCTGGGGATAAAGACAAAGAAAAGAATCCTTGCCCTCCAGGGGCTTATATTTTACTCAGTGGATGTAGCCTATACACAGCTAATTCAAATTTGGGATGTCCTAACCCTGTGGTCTCAGGCAAGGGCTCAGTGTCTGCCTCCAGGCCGACTCTGGTAGACCCAATCGTATCTCCGAGCTAAGCTCTTTCTTTCTTTCTTTTTTTTTTTCAGATTTCTCTTTTATTTATTTATTTGTTTTTATTAATTTATTTTGCTTTATCAACAATCATTTCCATAAACTTTTGAGTTTTAAATTTTTCTTCCCCTCCTTTCCTTCCTCCCTCCCCAAGACGGCACACAATCTGATATAGGCTATCCATATACATTCCTATTAAACATATTTTCACTTTAGTGATGTTGTAAGGAAAAATTAGAACCAATAGGAGGAACCACCAGAAAGAGGAAACAAAACTCAACAGAAGAAAAAAAATAGCAACTAGTATGCTTCGATCTTCATTCAAACTCCATAGTTCTTTCTTTGGATGTAGATAGCATTTTCCATCATGAAGCCTTTGGAGATGTCTTAGATCATTGCATTGCTGAGAAGGGCTAAGTCTATCAAAGTTAGTCATTGCACAACATGGCTGTTATTGTGTACAATGTTCTCTTGGTTCTGCTCACTTCACTCAGCATCAGACCAGACAAGTCTTTCCAGGTTTTTCTGAAGTCAGCCTGCGCATCATTTCTTATAGCACAATTCCATGACATTCATATACCACAACTTGCTCAGCCATTCCCCAAATGATGGGCATTCCCTCAATTTCCAATTCTTTGCCACCACAAAAAGAGCTGCTATGAATATTTTTGGATCCTTTTCCCATTTGTATGATCTGTTTGGGATACAGCCCTAGAAGTTGGGCTAAGCTCTTGCTGTATGCCCAGAAGATACTCAATAAGTAGATGCTGAAAGTTGGACTGCACTAAACAGAATGGAGTCTTGAGGGGGACCCCTCCCGGAGGCTCTCTGCTTCCATCCTCTCCCCGCTTCAGTCCATATTCTAGTATTCCTAAAATTCTCTATCATTATTCCTCCTATCTCCCTATGGCCTTTCAGTCCAAACTTTTCTGCCTGCTCTTCAAGGCTCCTCTCTATCCGAGTTCACCCGTAGTCAATAGTCTGCACCCCTTTGTCCACTGCGCCCCATCACCTTGGTTCCCTTATTCATTCCTGCATCGGCACCTCTGTTTCCTCTTCCCAGAAGCCGGCTTCCTCCCCTTTCCCCTCAAACCTGTTCACATCTTTGGAAGCCTACCTCCTCCGCACAGACTGTTTATTTTGGATATTTTTATATGTGTATGTGATCTCCCCCAGTAGAGTGTAAGCTCCTTGGAGGCAGAAACTGTTTCTTCTTTGTATGTCTATTCCCCAGGGCTGGGTGCATAGGAGGTGCTTACTAAATGCTTACTGATTGATCAGTTGATTGGTATCAGTTGAGTTGATTTAGGCCTAGGCTAGAGATAAAGCAGGCCTATCCCTGGCCTCTGTCCTTCACTTGCAGGTTCACAGTATATAGAGTTTTGTGTAGCATCCATTGGAGTGGTCAACAAAGTTTGTTCCTGACTCACACTCTCTCTCTCTCTCTCTCTTTCTCTCTCTCTCTCTCCTCTCTCTCTCTCTCTCTCTCTCTCTCTCTCTCTCTCTCTCTCTCTCCCTCTCTCCCTCTCCCTCTCCCTCTCCCTCTCCCTCTCCCTCTCCCTCTCTCTCTCTCTCTTTCTCTCTGTTTGTGTGTGTATGTATGTATATGTATACACTCACATATACATATACATGTATACTCCCGCCTGCACTGTACACAAAGGCCAGTGTGACATGGGGGCCTGGTCTCATGGATGTCAAATAAGTCGGACTTGGGTTTATAGATTTAGAACTAGATGGAATCTCAGGACCTTCTCCAATACTGTATCCAACAAACATTTATTAAGAGCCTACTAAGTGCAGGGTGCTGTCCTATGTGCTGGGGATATATATATAAGAAGAAGAAAGTCCTTGCCCTCAGGGAGCTTACTATCTAGCACAAATCAGGAGGCAGGAAAGCGGGGGTGGGGCTACCGAGGGTCTTGCTGCATGGAGCTGAATTCAGGCAGAGCAGCAGGTGCAAAGTGGGGTGGGCCCACTGTACAGGAAGGCACTGGGAGGAGTCCCGTCCTCCACCTTCCCGGCCTCCTGTCATGAGGGAGGAGAGACTGAGGGAGGTGAGTGGTGTCGTTCAAGGCTTCAGTTAGCAGCCTGGTGGTGAGTTTAGAAAGAGGGCCATCTTGTTCAGTGGAGTTGAAGACAGAGCAGCAGATGCAAAAGCCCAACTCCAGAGTCTTCTGGATGAGGAAGCTAAGGTCAAAGCCACTTGCCCAAGGCCAGTGTCAGAACACATTAATGTGGTGACAGTGCTGAATTGAAATCAGGAGATCTGGGCTTGACTACCACCCCTGATACTGGCTGACTGAATGACACAGGGCCAAACCGCTGAACTTTCGTAAGCCTCTGTTTTGTTATCTGTAAAATGGGCATAATAAAACCTGGAATGGCAGCTTCCCTGTTCTGTCTCTGCAGTCCCAGGGCCTAGCATGGTGCCTGCCACATGGCCAGAGCCTTCATAAACACTCGTGATACCAAATTGAATTGTTGGGAGGCTCCGGTGAGCTAATGTATGTGAAGCAATTTGGAAATCTGTGAGTGCTCTCTGAGTAAATGTCAGCTGGCGTTATTATTAGAGGGATGTTTATCCTAGAAGAGAGAAGGCTTAGGGCAGAGGTGAGCAAGCTGGCACATCCAGTGGAAAAGGGACTTGCCTTGTTCTTCTTCGAGGGCAGAGTCAGGAGCCACTGATGGGGCTGGGGCTGGGCGTTGGAGCGAGTTCGAATTTAGACTTCTAAGGGTGAGAGGCATCAACAAAACTCAGATGGGCTGTAGAGACAGCTTCCCCCCCCGGATGTCACCGAGCCCAGGCTGAATGGCCACTTGTCAAGGATGGTCTAAGGACCTGTTGGATGAGGTAACCTCTGAGGTCCCTTCCTGCTCTGAGATTCAGGGATGCTGGTTCAGCCTATCCCACTCACTCGAGGAATCCTCTGGGAGCCAGGATTTTGCTCACTGAGATTTCCTCCCCTGCCCCTGTAGAAGGGAAAATCCTGAAGAGGGAAGAAGCAAAAGCAGAGCATGAAATGGAAAGGACACTGGAGTCGGGAAAGCCTGGGTTCAAATCCCTCCTCAGATACATTGCTAGCTTTGTGACCCTGGTTGAGTCACTAGCCTAAGTAAACTCTCTGGGCCTCAGTTTCCCCATCTGTAGAATAAGGGGGTTGGATTTGATGGCCTCCAGGGTCCCTTCCAGGTATAAATCTATGTCACCAGCAGTGTAAATTATTTTCCATCTATTCTTTATATATCTTACATGAACATAGTTCTTTACCTGTTGTCTCCCCTATTAAAATGTAAGCCCCTTGAAGGCAAGGACTGCTTTTTCATAAATGCTTTGTAAATGCACTGTGGGCAGGAGAGGGATGTGCCCAGGAGCCTCTGTTCTTTCCTGGGGTATGAAGACTCAAAGTTGGCTCCTTCATTCTTTGTATGGGATCTCCCCCCCAGATCGGGGGTCTTGCTTCTGTACCTCAAAAGCCATCCCCTTTCCATCTTTCTACCTTAGGAAGGTCACTTAGTGGGTCTCCATTTTCTCCTCTATAAAATGCTTCAGGGGTGGGGAACCTGCAGCCTCGAGGCCACATGTGGCCCTCTAGGTCCTCAAGTGGGGCCCTTTGATGGAATCCAAACTGTAGCCTTCTAGGTCCTCAAGTGCGGCCCTTTGACTGAATCTGTTCCCCATCACTGTAGGTGATCAGCAAGGGTCCCTTCTGTGCGTGAATCAGCTTAATAAGCATTTCTCCATCACCTCTGATATGCCAGGCATGTTACAGAGACAAAAGTGAAGCAGGTCCTGCTCTCAAGGAGCATACTTTCCACTCAGGGAATGAAATATATTTGCCACTAAGTTATCACAGGATATATACAGTAACTGGAAGGATAATAGCAACTTATTAGCTCTGATGATCTTCAATTTTACTAATGATACATAGGATGCTGGTATCCACTCTTAATCGGTGAACTGCCTGAAATGAGGAGAACTTTAACCTTAACACCTCCCTTTAGTGCCTAGCTAGGCTTATGGACTGACCTTTGCCTGTGCAATGACAGAACGTGTCCCCTTCCCTCCCTGTCCTAGGATGAGGCTAGCCCTCCGCTGGTGCAGCCCTCTAAGATTCACGTCTTGCTGCTGGTGCTACATGGTGGAAACATCCTGGACACAGGGGCTGGTGACCAGAGCTCGAAACAGGGCGATGTCAACACCATCGCCACAGCTTTTGACACAGTCATGCGCGTGCACTACCCTGCTGCCCTCGGCCGTATCACCATCAAGCTGGTGCCCTGCCCACCTATCTGCTCTGAAGCTTTTTCCCTCGTCTCCAAGTGAGTGGCAACCCAAGCCCTTTTCTCAGAGCAGAAGCTGAACTCTTTTGTTTAGTTCATGACCCTCTATGAGGTTTTCTTGGCAAGGATACTAGAGTAATTTGCCATTTCCTTCTCCAGCTCATTTTACAGATGAAAAAACTGAGGCAAACAGGGTGAAGTGACTTGCCCAGGGTCACACAGCTAGGAAGTGTCTAAGGTTGGATTTGAACTCAGGTCTTCTTGACTCCAGGCCTGGCGCTCTCTCCATTGCTCCACCTACCTGCCCTAGAATCTGAATTGGGGAAGGCCATAAGTGTTTCTAGCTTTCTCACAAGAAAAAGCCTCTCCTGGGTTCTGAGAAGACCCCAAATTTGAATCTGTACAGAAGTTCATAGCTTAGGGTCTTGTTAACCCTAAGACTGTTAGGGTTAAGACTGCTAAGACTGAGTTCCTAATCAGCTCCCCAGCCTGGGATAATGAAGACGATGGAGGTGGTGAGCCGAGTGGGAAAAGCCCTGCACTTAGCGGGCTGACCTTGGAGTTGCCAAAACGCCATTTTACTGAATCCCAGTTCTGCCACTTATTTCCCATGTGTCTTCAGGCAAACTATTTTGACTCTCTGGTCCTCAGTTTCCTCTTCTGTAAAGTGAGGGGACCACAAATTTAGAGCTGGAAGGGCCGTTAGTGGCTGACACCCCTTCAGTTGATAATGAGAAAACGAGCATGGAGAGGTCATCTACGCTCTCCCATTGCATTAGAGGCGGAGATGGGGCGGCCATCACCCTTAACCCATCTCACGAGCTAATTGGCCTGTGTACTTTCAGAGCGCAGAAGGGCTTGGCGATCTCCCCAGGAATGGGTCCTACTGGTCCTTATTCTGCGGGTCAGATTAGAGCAGTTTCACCTGAAGCCTTGAATGAGCCAGAAACCTACCAGGGAAATCCCTCTGTCCCATTGGAAAGCGTTCTAGACCTGGTCCTGTTAGAAGTCTACGCTAGGGATGGAAGACAAGATAATTGGGGAATGACCTTCATCTGCTTAGAGCCACCGAACTTCAGAGGCAACTTTGTCCAAACCCTACCTAAAAAGGAGCAGTCTCTTCTGACTCCTTGGACGCCTCTTCTAGGCCTAGGGTAGGGATAGAGGACAGTAGGACAGTGGAAAACTTTGTTTAGAATCAAAGGACCTGGGTTCAAGTCCTAACTCTGTTCCTTACTATCTACGTGACCTTGGGCACATCACTTCTCTATGGCCCTTAGTATCCTCCTCTCTAAAGGAAAAAAAAAAAGCCAGGGCTCGATGGGATTAAACTATGTGACATCTGAAGTCTCTTCCAGCTCTAAATCTTTTGAGTACAGTGGTAACTCACTACCTCCCAAGGCATCACATTCAATGCTGGGCAACTTTACTCGTTAGGAAGAATTTATCTACCCCTGCCCCCCACCTTTTTTTTCTTTTCTCTCTCCTGCACACTGGAATAAAATCTTTCAGAAATGTTTCCTTTGACCTAAAAGAGAAGTTGGGTCCCAGTAGGAGCTGAGATTCACATGAATAAAATTTCTGTTCAGTCCTTGATAGACAGATATCCTCAAATCTGGAAAAATGACAGTCTAAAGAAATAGCATAGACATTGATCAAGCAACTTCTCAGCCTGGGTAGAGGGCTGGGCAGGCTTCCTGTTGGCTGGCAAATTTAGTGGCCCATAGATGGTTGGTCCTGCTGACATCTTAAGGATTCAGGTTATAAGAATCAATCCCAGGTCCCTTTGGAATGATGTGAGAAAAGTGATGAAGCTCTCCCAACCCTTTGGCCCAGGGATCCCATTATACCCGAGAGAGGGCGAAGACAAAAAATGAAGGCTTCTGTCTACCAGAATATTCATAGTAGTACTTTTTATGGTAGTAAAGAATTGTGAGCAAAGTGAGTACTCGGAGATTGGTGAATGTCACCAATGAATGGAATAGAATGTTGTTATATAATAAGAAATTATGAATAAGAGAGATTTGGAGAAACCCGGGAAAATGCCTACCAACGTATTGGAGCAACAGAAATAGCCAGAGCGGTGAGGGCTGCAGTGACCGCTACCAAGATCAGTACAAGGAAGCTTGAACCGTGAGCAATTGAAAAGCCAGTAACGGTCCTGGCAAGCAGATAATGAAACATACCTCACGCCTCTTAGCCAAGAAGTGGGAGACTACTAAGGTGGAATGTGCTGTGCACTGTCACATGCAGTCATGATGTCAGGTGCTTAATTAGGCCTTATTTATTAATTTATCCTTATATATTTCCTTAATTATTCTTGGTTATAAATTCCAAGAGGCCACTCTGTGTGTGTATATGTTTATGTGTTATTTCCAGAAATGAATAATATCAAACCATAAGGCATCAATAAACTTTTTTTTTTAACAAGTCACAAATGAATCCTAACTTGTGGCCCACATCCTCTCTCGCCTTCCAGCCTAAGCCCCTACAGCTATGACGAAGGCTGCCTCTCCAACAGCCAGGACCACATCCCACTTGCAGCCCTGCCCCTGCTGGCAACCTCGTCACCCCAGTACCAGGAGGCAGTTGCCATGGTGATTCAGCGGGCTAATCACGCCTACAATGAATTCCTCAAGTCTCAGGATGGCATGACCTTCAATGGGCAGGTGAGAGAGAGGGGAGGGGAGGGTGAGTTGGAGCAGGGAAAGAATCCCTCATGAGCAGGGAGGAAAAATTCCTTCCTCTGGGCTGTCCCAGGGTGATTTCTATTGGCTAGAGGTGGGAGATGGGCCTTTTCTCCACATTCATTTCTCAAACTCACCTGTTTGAGGGCTCCATAGGCCCCAGGGAGCAAATCTGATGCTTGGACTGGGGCTTCTCTCTGTTCTCAGGTCTGCCTGATAGGGGACTGTGTCGGAGGGATCCTAGCATTCGATGCCTTATGCTACAGCAACCAAACTGTCTCGGAAAGTCAGAACAGCAGCCGCCGGGGAAGTGTGGTGAGCGTACAGGTATTTCCCACTACTTCCCCTTCATATACTGTTTATATCAGCCAAAGAGCCCCCAGCTCTGTCCCGAATTCAGTCCAAGCCCCAGCACTGACCATCCCACATGCCAGGAATGCACTGTCTCCCCTCTTCTGCCTCCTGGAGACCTGAGCTTCCTTCAAGGCGTCTCTAGAGTGGCCCCTCCTATAGTTATTCAGTCAATAAGCAGTTACTGAGGGCCACTCATTAGATGCCAGGCCTTTCCTATTCCCTTAGCTGGTTAGTTCTTTCTCTGTCTCTGTCTCTGTCTCTCCCTCTCTCCCTCCCTCTCAAATTAGAATTATAGAATCATAAATCTAGAGCTGGAAGAAACTTTGGGAGAACAATCTCCCTCCCCCTCACACAAATTATAGGTTAGTAAATATGTATATATGATATATATATACATATATATAATAAAAATAAATATAAAAAAATTAAATATATTGGTTAGTAAAGTGAGGTCCAGGGAAGTTAAATAATGTGCATACGGTCACATAGGCTGTGACAGCAGCAGGTTTTGAACCCAGTGGCTCTGGCTCCAAATCCAGGGCTCTTTCTTCCACTATGTTGAACTGCCCCTATCATATCTATATCCATATAAAATAAATATTATTTTCTGTTATCTATATCTGCAGACAAGATGTAGGTATAGAAATAAACTTAAGATATACACAGAGATGTACATATCAACACAAATATAAACATTGATTTAGACACAGAGATGTAGATATTAACAGATATAAACAAACATTGATATAGACATAGAGATGTAGATATCAACT
>NW_020949772.1:6386043-6421702 GCF_900497805.2 Vombatus ursinus
ATAGACATAGAGATGTAGATATCAACTTAGATATAAACATTCATATAAAGATGTAGATATAAAAATAGCCATAGATATAGACAGAGATATAGATATTAACAGATATAGACATAGAGATGTAGATATTAACATAGATATAAACAAATATTGATATAGACATAGAGATGTAGCTAATAACATGGGTATAAACATATAGATATAGACATAGAGATGTAAATATCAACTTAGATATAAACATTCATATAGAGATGTAGATATAAACCTAACTATAGATATAGACAGAGATATAGATATTAACATAGATATAGACACAGAGATGTAGCTAATAACATGGGTATAAACATATAGATATAGATATAGAGATGTAGATATCAACTTAGATATAAACACTCATATAGAGATGTAGATATAAACATAGCCATAGATATAGACAGAGATATAGATATTAATATAGATATAGACATAGAGATGTAGCTATCAACATGGGTATAAACATAAATATAGATATAGACATAGAGATGTAGATATCAACATAGATATAGACATAGACATAGATGTAGATATAGACACAGACACAGACACAGACACAGATACCCCCTGTAAGCTTGGGCATCAGGGCAGCCTAATGAATAGAGCACTGGGCCTAGAGTCAGGAAGACTTGAGTTCAAATCCTGCCTCAGACACCTACAAGTTGTGTGACTCTGGGCAAGTCACTTAACTTCTCAGTCTGCCTCAGTTTCCTAAACTGTAAAATGGGAATAATTAGAGCACCTACCTGTTGGGGTTGTAGTGAGGATCGAATGAGATAACGTATTGTGAAGTCCTTTGCAAACCTCAAAGAGCTTTGTAAATACTAGCTCTTATTGCTGTCATTTTAAGCTCCTTGAGGGCATGGGCCATTTTGTTTGTCTCTCTATCCCTAGCCCCTGGCACAGTGCCTTGTTCACAGCATGCATTTAATAATTTGTTCTGTGAAGTCTGGATTCAGTCAAAGGGCTGCACTTGAGGACCTAGAGGGCCACATGTGGCCTGGAGGCTGCAGGTTCTTGCCCTATGCCTTGTGCCTGTGGGTACCTGGTAGGTGCTCAATAGAGGTTTAGATCGACACAGCATGTGAGGAGGCTGGGGCGAGCTCTCTAAATTATGATACCAGTCATAACAACTCAACTTCATAACAGCTCTCCCAGGCTATCCCTAACTACCACCATTGGAGGTGGGTCACGTGGGTGGGCGGCCGCGACACTTATAGGTTCAGAGAGCTGAAGAGGCTTCTAAGGGTCAAAGGCAGCCTCGAACCAAGGTCTCTCTTGTAACTTTTCCCATAACCACAATGCCTTCTTCTGGCTGACAGACGGCTCCTCTTTGAAACGCTTTCAAGCCCTGGGAAGGAATTGAACTCTGCACCTCAGCCTTCTTTTTCACCATGCATTCATTAATCAACAGGAATTTTTTTGATCAACCGATCTTTAATCATCTATTTAAGCCCCTACTATGTGCTAGATAGTGGAAAATACAGAGATAAAAGTGAAAACAGGCCCTGCCCTCAAGGAGTTTACAATCTAACAGGGAAGAAATAGGGATAGGGCCTGGCATAGAGATCCCTAAGCCTGTGATTTCATAATAGGGGGATTCAGTGTGGGTACAGAATAAATACAAAGTGAATTTTTATTGCTATCTGGTTTTTACATTCCCTACATTCCCCAATGCATCCCACTCTCCTCTCCATCCTAGAGGACATATGACATAAGACATATGACAAAGAATAGAAGGGGGGAGCAGCAGAATGAAGCAACACCAAAAAAGCCTGATGGAATAGGCAGTGCTCCGTACCCGAAGAGTACCGGCTCATACAGTACTAAGGGAGAGTGCTTTCATCTTGGCAAATGTTGATGAAATGGCGTCCAGTGACATGGCAGATGATGATCCTAGGCAGGCACTGAATGAGCGAGGTCCCTTCCCCAGATGCCCTTGGCCTTCTCCAATGGGCAGGTTGCCGAAGTCTGTTCTGGACATTCTCCCAGTATCCCAGAGAGATGGGGGCAGAGCCCAGGGTTGGTTCAGTGCCTGGGCAGAAATGTTGATTGGTGGGGATACTGTTCCAGGACACTGACCTCCTGTCCCCCGGGATCCTGGTGAACAACACACACTGCGCCGGGGGTAGCAGCAGCGGCGGAGGTGGCAGCGGCAATGCTGGTGGTGGCGGCGGCGGCAGCGTCAGCTCTAGTGGTGGGGGTGGCGGTGGCAGTGGCGGCGGCAGCGGCAGCGGCAGCTCCAACCTGGAAAGTAGCCGTCATCTGAGCCGAAGCAACATTGACATCCCCCGCAGCAATGGAGGCGAGGACCCCAAGAAGCAGCTGCCCAGAAAGAGGAGTGATTCGTCCACTTATGAAGTGGACACTATAAAACAGCATCAGGCCTTTCTCTCCAGGTAATGGGGGGGGGGGAGGCACTGGGTAGGGTCATCCCAGGACTTTCTAAGATTAAAAGTTGGAATAGCTCAGAGGCTCACTGTTCCCCTTTCTAGTTGATCCATGTGGGGGTGATTATGTTAATCTGAGGTCTGTCCTGTTATAGACTGAAAGAACCAGGAGGGATTTTAAAGTCCAACCTTCCCATTTTACAAATGAGGAAACTGAGGCACTGAGAGGTAGAGTGACTTGTTCAGGATCACACAACTAGTAAGCATCCAAGTCAGAATTTGAACCCAGGTCCTCCTGACTCCAAGCCCAGTGCCCTTACTACTGCACCATGCTGTCTTCTCCAACAAAATTAATAGGATGGCCCACCTTTCTTGAGCAAGTTAAGGCTGGCAAAGGGCTTTCTTCATAGCAGCGCCATGCCCTAGTTCAAGTGGCCCATTTGATAGATGAGGATACTGAGGTCTGAGAGATGTTAAGTGATTTGCCCATGGTCACACAGCTATCTTAATGGCAGAGTTAGGATTCAAAACTTGGAATCTAGTGGTCTTTCTACTACACCCAAAAGAAAGAACTTTCCTCACTTTCCCTACTGCCAATCCTCCCCTCCCAAGCCTCCTTGGTGATGCTGAGTTGGGTTTCGCCAGCCCAAAGGATGTTGAGGATCAAGGCGGAAGCGCCCGGGTGCTACCCACTTGTGCATCCTACTCATGGCAAAAGATGTTGTCCTATAGAATGTGAGCTCCTTGAGGGCTCCCCCAGTGCCCAGCATATCGTATACACTTAATGAATTCCAATTATTGATTGATTGATCGGCCTGCCCCCCTAGCTGAACCTTTCCCTAGAGCAGACTGTTTTCCATTCACCCGGGCGAATGGGACCATGCTTGGTTAAAGCCAGGCTTTCCTTCGGGGACCTCTTCTGGGGTGAGCCTGGCTCCCACTTCAGCTGCACGGGCAGGAGATTGGCCAGGGGCTGGGCAGCACAGTTGGTGTCGTTCCTCGCTGACCCCTAGGTTGGGTGGTGTTGGCAAGCTCTGGTGGGTAAGAGCCTCAGGACACGGCCCGTCTCACGGGGGCCTGACCTCTCCCCTGCAGTCTACACTCCAGCGTGTTGCGGAATGACCCCAGCTCCCGTCGCTCAAGCAGCTCCACCATGCTGGATGGAACTGGAAGCCTTGGAAAGTTTGAATTTGAGATCTCAGACTTCTTCCTCTTTGGCTCCCCCTTGGGGCTGGTTCTGGCCCTAAGGAAGACGGTCATCCCCACCCTGGATGGTGAGTCCCCGGACCTGAAAAGGGGAGCTGGCCAGGAGTGGGCCCTCAACTTCTCCCGCTTTCTCCCCAGCACCAAGGCCAAGGGCAGAAACCCACCAGGGGGTGCCCTAGACCCCTCGTGGAGGACTGGCCTGCCCTCACGTCTCTCTTTTCTGTTTGCTCCCCAACCCCATACGCCTTTATTACTGATCCATATTTCCCCTATAGCTAAATAATTATAATTCTGTTATGACATCTCTGTCATGTTGGAGCAGACCTGCAGGGTGGGTATTACTCCCCCATTCTCCAAGTGAAAAAACAGACTCTGGGCAGATAGTAGGTTATTAAATTGAGAGAAGTCACATGTAGTCAAGCCCCTCCCTCCATTTTCAGACTTAGAATCATCATTATCACTATTACTAATATTTTTAATCAGCAATAGCGCTGATATACTGCTTTAAGTTTTGCAAAGCACTTTATAGGTGTTATTTCATTTGAGTCAGGGCTGGTCCCTTGACCCTGAGAGCCCTGCCCCCAGCCCACTTAGCCTCTCTTTTTTTCCCTCTGCAGTCTTTCAGCTTCGGCCCGCCTGCCAGCAAGTGTATAACCTCTTCCATCCTGCGGACCCCTCGGCCTCCCGTCTTGAACCTCTCTTGGAGAAGAGGTTCCATGCCCTGCCCCCTTTCAACATCCCCCGCTACCAACGCTTCCCCCTGGGCGATGGCTGCTCAACCTTGCTGGGTAAGGGGACCCTTTCTCTGTCCTAGATAGGACTGGCTCCTCCCAGGTACCCTCTGGTTGGTGGGTCTGGACTTCTGCTGCCCTGGTTCCCCCCTCTTTCACCCAGGTCCATCTAGCTCCCACTACTGGGCCTGTTGGTCACTTCTTCCAGGCCAAGCTTCCCTGAGACAGCTCAGCTTGCTTAGACCACTTAGCACTGCTCTGTCCTCTGGGGACTGTCCACATGCCCAGGCTTCAAACTTCTCAGTCTTTGTCCCTTCTCAGAACATGATGCCTTTCCCTCTTCTGGCCCACGTGGGGCCGGGGATGAACCCATCGTCTGCTTTTCATTCGTCTCCCAGCTCTAAACATCATGGCAGGAAGACGGATGGAGTAGCCTGGGCCAGGAGGAGGAGGAGGGAGTATATCCTTAATAAATAAGCAGTCTGGATCCTTGGGAATCCCAGGAAATCCAGGGAAATCCTTTCCTTCCTCTGGTCAGTGCCACTGTCTGAGACCCCTACAGGGGGAGACCCAGAAGAAATAGAAGGTGCATCCCTCTTTTGAATTTACCACTGGACACTCTCAGGGAAAACCTTTAAGCCTTCCAGCTGAGCCACTGACCAGTGGCTTCCTGTGCAGAGGGCAAGGAGGGTGATTACTGTTAAATTGTTTCAGCCCCTCTGAGTGCATTCCCATGAACCTAGAGGATGGAAGGGGCTGCCCAGGGAAAGTTCACGTGGCTAGTGACAAGCCCATGACCCCGGCATCCCTGCGTATGCTCTTAATACCCCCCAGCTAGGGTTTCTGGGAGCAGGCCAAGCTTGACCCACCCCCCACCATCTAATGCCAGCCGTTCCTACATTCTCCAGCTCTATGTGTATTCATTCTGTGTCCATAGCCAGTGCTGACCTGGGTCCTTTGTGAAAAGACTCCCTCGTCCGCCTCTGGGCACTGTCTGGTTCTTGTGCTGTGTTGTTTGGGGGTTCGTGTTCCGGTGCCAGGGGCAGCTGGCCTGTGGGTGAAGCCCAGGGCATCCCTGGGGAGCTGCCCGCTCAGGATTGTGGTCACATGCCTGTGTGTTCTTGTCCTCTCTGTTCTCTTCCCTGTCTGCTTCTAGTCGAGACAGTACAGAACAACCCTGTGCTACTCCTGGAGGGCGGCCCCCTGGCTACCCTCCAGCACCAGGACAGCTTCATGGAAACCAGTATCCCCGTTCCCGTGCTGAGCTGCCAAGATGGGTCCAGGAAAAGTTCTGGCTGTGCTGAGTGTGTGTAACGCCCCTCTCTCCACCCCCACCCACCCCCCTGCATCTGTGGAGTGTGCTGGCTCAGGGCGGGAGTGGGGGGGGCCCTCACTGGCCACATGAGGCTGAAGGCTTTTCCCGGGGGCTCCCCCTTCCTCCATGATCACAAGGTCACAGATTTATAACTAGAAGGGACCTTAGAAGCTATCTGGTCCAGACCCCTTCATCTTCTAGATGGGGAAACTGAGGATCTCAGAGCAACTTCAGCCAAGAGAAGCAAAGACATCCTTTTTCACTTAAAGGAAGCTAGGTGGTGTAGTGGATGGCATTCTGAACTTGGAGTCAAGAACTGAATTTGAATCCTGACTCAGATACTTACTAGCTGTGTGATCCTGCGCAAGTCACTTAACCCTTCTCAGCCTCAGTTTCCTCGTCTGTAAAATGGGGATAATAATAGCACCTACCTGGAAGTGTTGTGAAGACCAAATGAGCAAATCTTGAAGCGTGACAGCAATGCTTGCTTTTATTTTACTTGCCAGCTGGAGGTGGGGAGGGGTGTACTCGAGCCTGCTCCTGTCCACTACATGTAACTGACCAAAGGAAGCCAGCTCAAACTCTGAAGGGCAGCTCACTTACTGCAGGGGAAAGAACACTAGATTGAGAATCAGAGGGCCCAGATTCTTGCCTGGTGCCGCTAACTCACTGTGTCTGCTTGGGCAACTGGCTTCCCCTCTCTAGGACTCAGTTTCCCTTTGTATCTGATGAGGGGATTAGATTCATTGTTATCACTCTCCTTTCTAGAATACTTTGAAACCGTCAAAGCATTTTCCCATCCCACCTCTTCTGTAAAGTTCACTCATGACAAGCTTTTCCAAGAAGTGCTCATTTACTTCCTCCTACTCCATTCAAAGTTCTTTCCTCACAACAACCCTGTGATGGAGTGTAGCATATTCCTTGATATCCCCATTTTCCAGATGAGGAGACAGAAGCTGAAAAGTCAAGCTAGTAAGTGTTGGAGCTAGGATTCAGGCCCAGGTCTCCAGAAAGCCCAAGTTCAATATACTTTTCCACTATACCACCCTGTCTCCTGGGTCCCTTCCAGCTCCGGTGCTCACAGGTTCTGTGGGAGGAGGGGAAGAGCAGCTTGCCTCTCTGGGCAGGTAAGAACTTAGGAGCTTCTGCTGAGCAGCTAGCTCTTCCCTTCCCTTCTTCCTTTCCCTCCCCCCAGACCCTCTAGGAGAAGCCTTCAGGCCCCAGGGGTCCCCACTGGTTGGTTTGGCTTTGAGCTCAGAGACAGGCCCCCCGCCCCCCCATCTCTCTCTCTCTCTCTCTCTCTCTCTCTCTGTGTCTCTGTCTGTGTGTGTGTGTGTGTGTGTGTCGGTCTCTGTGGCTCTGTCTGTCTCTGTATCTCTGTCTATCTCTCTCACTCTGTCTTGTGTCTCTCTCTGTGGCTCTATCTTTCTCTCTGTGTGTTTCTGTCTCTCTCAGGGATGCTGCATGGCTCTGACTGGTGAGGCTGCAGACAGCCACTTGCCTTTCTTGGCATCTTCTCCTGACTTGGACCCTCCCTGCATCTTCTCCCCCCAACCCTTGGGACAAAGAGCTCCCCTGCCTTGTCCCCAGAGGCTCCCTCATTGACATGGGATTGGGGGAAACCTGGAGACGAGGTAGGGGGAGAAGGGACCAAGAGGTTCACATGGGCAGGAAAACTAGAAACACCCTCCCTCTCCACAGGATCCTTTTTATCATTTCAGCATAAAGGTCAGTCCAGACTGTCTTAGCTCAGGGTTTTCTGTGTTGCATCCTGAGAGTCAAGAAGTCGATCAACATGGGCCAGAGGGTCCGGAGCTCAGACACCCAAACTGGATATATTCATAAGAGCAGGGAATGGGCGGCTTGGGGGATTCATGTCCCACCCAGCCTCTGCCTGGGTTCATCCAGATTATTGGCAAAGTGGCGTCAGTCTCTTCAGCCCAGTACTGTGCCCTGGGTCTGGGGTCACCTCGGCAGGGAATGTCCCCTGGTCACCCAGATTCTGCACTTTCACCCCAGTCCTCTCCTTCACATGGCTGGATTATTTTCGTTTTAGAAGTCAGTAGGAACAAGGTGGAGAGGTGCCTTTGCAAGACAGAGAGAGGAGTCATTAAGAAAAAGGACAACAGAGCAGTGAGGTGGCACAGTGGATAGAGCACTGGCCTTGGAGCCAGGAGGATCTGAATTCAAATGCATCCTCAGATACTTGACACTTACTAGCTGTGTGACCCAGGGCAAGTCACTTAACCCTGATTGCCTCACCAAAAAAAAAAAAAGAAAGAAAAAGGGAAACGTGCTTCTTTAGGGAATTTCTGTCTAGCACAATGGGTCCAGGGGGGATAGAATGCGGGGAGTCAGGCAACCCAGATGTCACCTGTTCTTTCCCAGGCCTGGGACAGCCCCTCAGGCCTCCTTTCCTACCTAGAACATGGAGGTGGGGAGAATCAGAGGATCCTAGGTTTAGAGCTGGCTGTGACCTGAAAGGCCAGTCAAGTTCGAGAAGAAGAAACAACTCCGTGGGGGTAACATGGCTAGAAAGTGTCAGAGACAGGATTTGAACACAGCCTTCCTGACTGCCTTCAGCTGCCATCCTCTGAGTATTGTGCCAGGCTGTGTCAGTGCTAGGGGGAGTGGGGTACAGAAAAGGAAGTTAGCAAGCTGGGCAAGATGATTCGTTGGAGAGCTTTCCTCTTGATTCTCATCCTGAGTTACCTAGTTCCTCCTGAAACTAATTCCTCCCTGCAGCACCCAAAGCACTCAGGGACCCCCTCCCCCTCCCCATGAGTTCATCAGTGAGGGCACTCCCAGCATGGAAGTTCCCTCCACCAATATGGATCAGCAGCTCTTTGTTAACTTACCATCCAGTGAGTTACCAGGGGTGTCGAGCAATTAAGTGACTTGTCCGTCCTTGAGCAGGCAGATAGGAGATGACACCCTAGGACCGCATGCCAACAACCATCAACACCAGAGCAGATTTCAGGATGGAGCCAAGGAAGCGAGTTCCCCCCAGGAGTCAGGGTGGGGGCCAGTGGGACAGGGCCATAACAAGCTGCAGTTGGCGAGGAAAGAGGACCTGCCATCCGGCGTGCCGTTGTCTAACATCCCTGCTTATGTGAGGGGGGCACGTGGAGGAGAGGGGAGGCAGGGAGAACAGACGCAGAACCCCTCACTGAGGGGTGTAGGAGCTGCCTTCCGTGCTCACCCCAGCCTGTCCCAATCCCGCTAGCTTGGTCGCCTTTTGTGCTTCTAGACTTTCTGGGCTCCGTCCGAGGCCAAGCCGTTTTGTCTTGGGGTCTCTCTCTCTTCTCTTCAGCTGTATGCTCCAGTGAAGCTTCTTGATCCCCACCCCCTCTGGCCCCAGCTGCTCCCTGTAATCTTTCTTGCCTCCTCTCTTTAGCCTGTGGCCTTTGGTTTGAATCTCTGATGGTGGTGGCGGCGTTGGCAGAGGGGCGTGTCGTGTGGGGGGGCTGGCGGTTTCTCCCACCTTTCTTCTCTCGCCTCTTTCCCCGGCTCTTGGCTCTTTGTGGGTGGGTGGGCTTGCGGGCTGGCTGGCTGGCTGACGAATCCGAGAAGTCCAAGAGTCTGATCGAGTCATCCCTCTGTTCTCTGCAGCGGATATCATCCAGTCCCACAATGCTGTCTTCATGGAGAACGCATCCCCTTCCTCTCCTGGTACGGCCCCCACTTTCCGTGGCTTCCGCCGGGCCAGTGAGGTCAGCATCACCAGCCAGGTGTCTGGCATGGCAGACAGCTACACTGCCTCCAATATCGCCAACAGTAAGTGGGGCCTGGGGGTCCCTCCGACTTCTTTTCTCTTCCTTGGGAGGAGGGTGGGTGGAGGAGCCGGGACAGGATTCGTCTTATCCAAGGGCCTTTGTTGGAATTGAAGCTTAGCCCCTCACAGTACCTCCCTCTGGCCTGGACCTCGCAGCACTACCTGGGCCCACCTCCTTAAAGGGGACTCTGGGAGCAAAGCAATTGGAGATGCCCATACACCCCTCTGTAGCCAAGGCGGGCAGCTCTCAATGGGAGGGGAGAAAGAAAGGGCTGTTGTCATAGCATAGCAGCTCTAACTAGAGAACTCCATGAGGGGTTATGAAGCATCACGATGGGAAGTTCAGACCCATACTTGAGAGAAGGGAAATATGGGCTACTGAGAAGAATCCCTCCGAACTTCCTAAAGAGGAAATTACATCTCCCTAGCAGAATGTAAACTTCTTGAGGAAAGGGCTAGTTTCGTTTTTTTTTTTGCCTTTGTGTCCCCAGAGTCCAATGTCGTGTCTGTTGAATCGGGGGAGAAAGCAATGATTGAGGCAGCCCTCCACATCCCCAATCTGACCCTGGTATCCAATGAGCAGCCCAGCTCAAATCTGGGCCCCTCATGTGGCCTGAGCCCTCTGGGTCTCTAGAAGAACAAATTAAAGGAATGGGGGAGGGGGGGCAGGAAGAGAGGCAGGTGATGAAATGGCCCCACATGGCAGGGAATGGAGCCAGAAAATCTGACGAGATTAAAACTGGGCCCAGTCTGAAATGGAGGAAGAGAGAGTGCTCCCTCCTATGTGCCTGGTCCTGTGCTAGCCACTGGGAATCCAGAGATCTCGATCATTCCATCCATGAAGATCTATTAAGCACCTGCTGTGTGCCTGGCACTATGCCAGGTGCTGAGAATACAAAGACAAAAGTCAAAAAAGAGTTCTTCCCCTCAAGAAGCTTACTTTCTATTGGGAAATAAGCAAGCATTTACAAGTATAGAAAACACATACAAAGTAAAAATAAAACAAACAGTTCCTACCCTCAGGAAGCTTATAGTCTACTGAAGCATTAGTAGAAATAGAGAGTAAAAGCAAAGCAGATTTGGGTGGAGGCCGGGGTAGCTTATTAATTCCATTTTAGACATGTTAAGTTTGAAGTTGGAAATCCCAGGGAGAGATTGGAGTGAAAGAAAAAGATTTGGGAACCCTCTGTGTGGAGGCCAGTGATTGATGAGAGGGCAGTGGAAATTGCCAAGAGAGAGAATGGGAAAAGAAGAGAAGGCAATAAAGGATGGGGCCTTGGAAGATGCCCACGCTCAAGAGATTTAGGAGAAGGGAGAGCCTCCAAAGGAAATGGGAGGGATCAGAGAACTAGGAAGAGAATCATTAGAGTCCAGCATCATGGGTGCCAGAGAAAGAAAAGATGGTCAACAGCGTCAAAAAATCGCCGAGAGATTGAAGAAAAGACTGTTGGATATAGACAGAAGTCATGAGGGACGTTGGAGAGAGCTCTTTCACCAGACCCCACTGGGAACGGGGAGCCAGGGCAAGGGGCTGAGGAGTTGAGTGGAGAGAAAATAAGTAGAGCTGATAAATGTTGATAACCCTTTCTGCAAGTGTGGCCATAAATGGAAGAAGAAAGGAGATGATCGCATGAGGTGGCTGGGGGTGGGGGGGGAAGGTATTTGGGGGTTAAGGGAGACCTGAGTTTATGTTTAGGCTAAAGGACATGGCCCATGGTAACTGGAAGAAACCAGATTGAATAGAGGATCCTGGCTGAGCTTGGAAACCCCCTGGGAAATGAGTGAGAGGGGCAGACATCTCACCCTGGGGGAGTTGGGAGGGAGGGCACACCTCCATCCCACCAGCAGTCTTGGGAGCCAGGACATATACTAGTGTGTATGAGTATGTGTTAGGACACACTGGACCCTTCAAACGGCCATCAGAAAACCCTAAGACTTGGCCAGGGCATTTAGGCCTGATTTTCAGTGTATTAGCTTGTGATTAGGGGGAAGACCTACTGGGCATTCCCTCTTCCAGATTGAGAGTGACTGTCCATTTGCATCCCTGCTCCCGTTCCTCCATGCCTGCCTAGCTAGGTCACCATAGCCTCTGACAGTTCCCACTTTGGTTTGTCCCAAGCATAATCCTTCCGACTGCTTTGGACTGTCCAAGTGTGTTCAGTCACAACAGATCAGAGGATCACAGAGCTAGAAAAGAAAACTTAGAGGTCCTCCCTCTTCTACCCTCTCATTTTACACATGAGGAAACTGAGGTCTAGAGAGGCAAAATGACTTGCCCAACATCATACAGGAAAGAAGGAAGGAAAAAAGAAAGAGGAAGAAAGAAAGGAAGAGAAAGGGAGAAAGAAAGAGGAGAAAAAGAATAAGAGGAAGGAAGAGAGAGAGAGAGAGATAACAAGAGAGAAAGAAAGAAAAGAAGGAAGGAAGAAAATTTTGCTTTCAGTCTGAGCCCAGAATTTGGAAAGGAAATCTGCTGGGAAGAAATCATTGAGTCAAACAGTGAAGTCTCGGGTCTGGATGACTTCAGGATGAGCCTCTGGTCTTGGCTAATCCAGTGTTTTCCATCATCTCTTGCTTTTTCTTCCCATCGTCTGGGATTGCCTGTGCCACTGGTGATCAGTCGTTAACGCTCCAACTTTTCCATCAAGATCTCTGCTGGGGTGGGGAGGCTGAGGGGGTTGCAGGCTCCGTATCTCTCCTATAGCCCTGTTTGCAGGTGTTAATGAGCATCATTGTTTTTGTTCCTTAGAGACCCCATCGGCCCTCAGTCACACCCCCAGTGTCAGGCGCCTGTCCCTGCTTGCCCTCCCCCAGCAGCCCCCAGCCACCTCGGTGTCCCAGAGGCTCAGGCCTCAGCCAGGGGAGCTGCCCCTCAGCCCTGTAAGAGAGAGGTTGACGGGGGATCTGAGTCCAAGCCTGGACCAAGTCCCCAATCTGGACATCGGAGAAGGTATTGTGGGGAAGGCAGCCCTCTGCCTTCTTTCTTCCACAAGACATGCTCTCTACTGTTATTTCTGGGCACATTTTCACTCCTCCCCTGCCTATCTAGACACAAAAATGTGAGGATCACTTCCCAGAGAGTCCTGGGGGGGGTTCTGCCTGGGGTCCTTGCTGGGCTGGGCCTAAAGACTAACCCTTCTCTGCCTGTGCTGGGGGCCAGGGTGGTGAAAGCTGAACTAAGGCCAGAGGGTCTGGGTATGGGTGCTGGCTGATATTTAAATTAGTTGAGATAACCAATACTCTCTCGCCCAAACCTCTAGTCTGCTTTCCCTGGGGTAGGCCTGGTGGCTTATTCTGGGAACATGTCAACCAGCTGGGACTGGAGGAGCCATCTAGAGGCAGACAAGCAAGACCTCTACAGCCTAGAAAGACAAAAGCCCAAAAGGCTTTCCTGAAACCAAGGGAATTAGGAAGGGAAATCTGCTGGCCGATCCTAAGTGGGTAGGCCATGAGAGTCAGGGGAGGGTACAACTTCATACCAGCAGCAGATTTTAGGAGTCCAAACATTTTGCGAGGGGGATGGAAAGGGCACTGGCCTGACAGTCAGCCCTCCAAGAGCAGTGTGCTTGGGTGTGTGTGTGGACACCCACATGCGCAGAAACATGCACTTGCCTATACATGATCTCAGCCTTGGTCAGAGCATTTGTGGGGGATTATATTCCGTTCTGGGCACCACATTTCAGGAAGGACGTTGATAATTGGAGGGTGTCCAGAATAGGGCAGCCAGGACAGTTGAGAGCCTTGGGTCCGTGTTATACACAGAGCTAGGAATGTTTAGACAGGGGAGAGAGAAGGCTGGAGGGTGGAGGAGTGAATACACGGTACATATGTTCAAGCCTTTGACAGTCTGTCATGTAGAGGGAAAAAAAGATGTGAGTTGTTCTGCTTGGCTCTCTGGACAGGACTAAGAAGCACTACATAAGTGGTGGAGATTGTGGGTAAGCATCAGGAACAAGTCTTTTCTTGGTCAGAGCCACTCCAAACAGAATGGGCTGACCTCCGAGGTGAATGCTGGGACGGTGGCCGAGCTGTCCCCACAGCTGTCCCTCAGAGCCCTCTGCAGCAGCAGTGCCCGCCTGCTTGTTTGCTTTTATGCCAGGAGACGTTAGAGAAACTGGTCTGGCCTGATGCCCCCACCCTGACCTGCTGCTCCGCTCCTAACCTCTGTCTCTCATGCTTTTGGGCTTGTTTGACACACCCGGATCTCAGAGACTTTTTGCTTGCTTCTCACCGTTAATGCCAGACTCCTTTTGCACCACCTCTCCTAAGTCTGAAGCAGGCGGGGTGGAGGGGAAGCGGGGGGGGGGGGGGGGAGGTTCTCTATCATGTGGCTGTAGTGGGGGTGGGAGGCAGGGAGAGAAAGAACCCTGATTTCCAGACATAGGCAGTGAATCTGAGGCTCAATGCTTAGAAATCTCCAGAATCAGTAACATCAGCCAACATTTACTTATTGAATCTTTTTGCAAAGGGTTCTATCAACATTAGCTCATTTCATCCTCACCACCACCTTCTGGGGAGGGTGGTGCAAGTGACATCCTCATTTCACAGATGAGGAAACTGAGACCCAGAATGCTGGCCTCCAGTGTCAGTCCCATAGCTAATAAGAAGCAGAATCTGGACTGAACTTGGGTCATCCGACGTTAAGCACGAGGCTTCTTCAGCTGTGACTGAAACTACCTGCAAAATGTGTCTTCTCTTGTTGTTCAGAGAACACCTTTTAGGCACTCTTCCCCCTCCCCAGCCAGGCCTGGCCTGGCCATGGGGTGGTCCATTCAATTTAGAAGCCTGACCCTAGGATGGAGCACACCCAGAGGGTCCAGGGTTAGGGAAGGCCAAGCCAGAGGTAGAAGCATCCCTAAGGATGGAGACATTGCGGAGTGCAATTGTGTGGTCTCTCTCCCTGTGTCTGAGGCTGGGCCTCACCACAGGCCTCACCGGCACCTGCCTGCTTGCAAAGATGGACAAGTTGAATGATACAGACCCAGGCCTGCTCCTCTATCAGACCCTACTGGTCTGGAGTGCCATTCAGGACACCCATTGGGGCATAGAAATCCAGCATCATGCTCAGCAGACTGCAGGGTCTGCTACCCAGCTGGGGCACCTGGGGACTGGCTGAGCTAGGCAGGGAGGGGTCAGCCCCCTCATCTCTCCTTTCTATTCTTCTTGTGCGTGTGTCTCTCTATCTCTGTCTCTCTCTGTCTCCTCCTCCCTTTCTCCCTCATTTCCTGTTTCCCTTTCTCCACTCCTCTCTCTCACACATACATATCCTTTTTTCCCTTCATAATTCTTTCTGTCCTTCTCTCTAATTCCCTTTCTCTGTTTTCTCTCGTTCTCTGTCTCTGCCTGTCTCTGTCTCTCCATCTCTATCTCTGTCTTTGTCTCTCTTTCTCTCTCATATACACATACACACACATCCTCTCTCTTTCCTTCCTTTTCTCATTTTTTCTTTCCCTCTCATTCTCTTTTTCTCTCTCATTCTCTATCTCTCACACACATCTTCTCTTTCCTTCTCTCTCATTCTCTGTTTCTCTCATTTTCGATCTCTGTCTCCTCCTCATCTCTCTTCTCTCTATCTCTCTCCTCTTCCTTTTCTCTCTCCTCTTGTCTCTCCCCGCTCTCTCTGTCTCTGCCTCTCCTCCTCATCTCCCTCCTCTCACTTTTCTCTCTTCTCTTGTCTCTCCCCGCTCTCTCTCTCTCTGTCTCTCCTCCTCGTCTCTCTCCTCTCACCTTTCTCTCTCCTCTTGTCTCTTCCTGCTCTCTGTCTCTCCTCAGCTCTCTCCTTGCTCACCTTTCTCTCTCCTCTTGTCTCTCCCTTCCCTCTCTGTCTCTGTCTCTCCTCATCTCTCTCCTCTCTCTCACTTTTCTCTCTTCTCTCATCTCTCCCCTCTCTCCCTGTCTCTATCTCGCCATATTTCGGTCATCAAGCCTTTTCTCCCGCCAGTTGCCGCCAAATGGTGGGGAACAAAGCGGATCGACTATGCCCTATACTGTCCGGATGCCCTCACTGCTTTCCCCACCGTGGCTCTCCCCCACCTCTTCCACGCCAGCTACTGGGAATCCACCGATGTAGTCTCCTTCCTGCTGAGACAGGTAGGTCCCCACCTTCAGCCTCTGTCCCAGGGGTCCTAAGGTGGGTTGGACAGGGCTAAAGCCCATTGGTCTGGAGGCCATCTGTCTTCCTCATTCCTCCATCTATCCCCCAGGTCATGAGGCATGAAAACGCTAGTATCTTGGAGCTGGACGGCAAGGAAGTATCCGTGTTCACCCCCTCAAAGCCCCGGGAAAAGTGGCAGAGGAAAAGAACCCACGTAAAGCTGCGGGTAAGCTGCCACGAGCAGTATGAGGGGCCCCTTCACCAGAGAAGGCCACCACCCATCTGGTGGAGGGCTGGCCCCCTTAGCCGGTGAGGCAGAGCCTCTGGTCCCTTCTCAGAATCATATCCTTAAATGCACAAAAGAAAGTGCAGAGGAGGACAAAGGAAACCAAAAGTTTGTGAAAATAAGGACATCATTTTTTTCCCTTTCCAAGTTTACAAAACACTTCCCCACCCCCCAAAAAATCTGTCTTAAGCCCTACTGGGGGTCCATGGACCCGAGATTAACAAGCGCTGGTCTAGATGCATTCCCAATCACACAAGAGGATAAGCCAGACCAGACTAACTATAGACATTGTGATGGAGGCTGGTGACAGATGCCTGAAGTGGCAGTCTCAGGACCTGGGTTCAAATTCTGCCTCTGCTACTTACTACGTCTGCAACCTTGGGCACACGACCTCCTTTGGATGCATTTCCTCATCTGTGGCCTTCGAGGTCCCTTCCAAGTCTAAATCCTGATCCTATGACTCCCCAGCTCAAGCTCACCCAGGGCAGTTTCCTAATCTCTGCCCCAGTATTCATCCCAGGACCTCCTTTGACTGTTCTCCATTCCCTCCCCCAGAATGTTGCTGCTAATCACAGGATCAATGATGCTGTAGCCAATGAGGACGGTCCTCAGACCCTGACGGGCAGGTTCATGTATGGGCCCTTAGACATGGTCACCCTGACAGGGGAGAAGGTGAGTGGAGCAGGGAGGGTGCGGTCATGGGGCAAAGGGGTGGCCTTGCAGGCATTGGAGAGTCATAAAACTGGAAGAACCTCAGAAGCCTTCCAGTGGCTGGCACATAGCAGGCGCTTAATAGATGTTTATTGACTGACTGCTTCTAGTCCCACCTCCCCCTCAGTTTAGGGCTCCATCCTGTGATATCCTCACTGACAGATGGTCAGTCAGATTCTGCCCTCCCAGGAATGGTTCCATGGAGAGATCATCAGATTTGGCATCAATGGGTCTGGGTTGGAAACCAGCTCACTGACCAACATTGGTCTGACCTTGGATACTTCACCTCCAGAGGCCTCAGTTTCTCCAGCTGTAAAAATTATAAAGTGGTCCTAGATGAGGTCTTTTCTAGCTCTCTGAGCCTCAGTTCCCCTCTATGTAAAATGAAGGGGTTGGATCCAGATGAAGCCATGAGCCTCCCAAGTCAGCGCATTGTGTTTTTGGACTCCTCTAATTAGAGTTCTTGGTCAAACTGCACTGAAGTCTGGCTCCTAGGACATCCATTAGTCCTAGTTATTAAGTCAATGAGCATTTCTTGCTAGGAATGGTGGAAGGGAACTCGGGGATGGGGGCAGGGTAACAATCACTCGAGTTCAGGATTTCTGAGCTGCAGTCCAGTGTCCAAGCTAAGCCCAGCACCAGTATAGCGAGTGCCCAGGCATAGAGGGCTGCTCCATGGCCCAAGGAGGGTGAACGCAGCGTAGGTCAGCAACAGAACCAGTCAGAGCTTCCCTGAAGATTACCAGTGGCTGCTACACTTTTAGCCTGGACAAGACAAGGGAGATCTGGTCTCAAACAAATAAGCAAAAAAAAAAAACCAAAAACAAACAAAAAAAACACCTCAAGCATTTATTAATCACTTACTATGTGTTAGGTACTATGCTAAATACTGGCGGAGAGAGAGGGAGGGAGGAAGAGAAAAGAGGGAGAGAGAGAAAGAGAGAGAGAGAGAAAGGAGAGGGGGGAGAGAGAGAAAGAGGAAGAGAGGAGGGAGGGAGGGAGGGAAGGAAGCAGGGAAGGAGAGAGAAGAGAGGGAGGAAAAGAGAGAGAGGAGGAGGAGGAGAGAGAAGAGAGGCAGAGAGGAGGGAGGGAGGGAAGGAGAGAAAAGAGAGGGGGAGAGAGAGAGGAGGGAGGGAAAGAGAGAGAGGAGGAGGAGAGAGGAGGGAGGGAAAGAGAGAGAGGAGGAGGAGAGAGAGAGGAGAAGCAGAAAGGAGGGAGGGAGGGAAGGGGAGAGAGAGAGAGATATGAATGGCTGATAAGTAGGTAGGTAGATAGATTGGTAGACAGACAGAACATTTATTAAGGGCTTACTATATGCCAGGCACTGTG
The DNA here is from genome assembly GCF_900497805.2 of Vombatus ursinus. Taxonomy (NCBI): domain Eukaryota; kingdom Metazoa; phylum Chordata; class Mammalia; order Diprotodontia; family Vombatidae; genus Vombatus; species Vombatus ursinus. The sequence goes on from NW_020949772.1 coordinate 6,403,911, forward strand.
ACTGAGTACTGGAATCAAATAGAAGCCAATAAAGATATTCTCCACCATCAATGAGGTTAGATTTTAATGAAGGAAAGAAACAATGTATAAATTGGTTCAAACAAGATATATCCAGAGTAGGTGGTGGAAGGCAATCTCAAAGGGGAAAAGAATCAGCAGCTTGAGAAGCCTGGGAAAGCCATCCTAGAATAGCGATTTGAGCTGAGTTCATTTTGTCTTCTGGGGCTTAGCAAAATAGTCCCAGCTGTCATCATCCAGGATGAGAGGTGGGGGCGGGGGAAAGCAGGAACGTATCGTGGTCTGGGGGAACAAGAGAGAGCAGTGGTGCCACCATGTCACCAGCAGAGGCATCAGCCTTGGCTAGACACTCCCATAGTATATGGTGAGAATCATTTCCATTACTTAGAGGTCCCGGGGTAAGAGTGTTCCGGGGGCGGGGGGGGGCTCGGGGGGGAGGGGGCCGTGGCCCAATGTCAGGATCAGGCAGCAGGATTGTGGGGCCAGCCAAGTCAAAGGATGGTTCTCAGCTGCCCCTCCCACCCGCCTACTCCCAGGTGGACATCCACATCATGACGCAGCCGCCATCCGGGGAGTGGGTCCACTTTGACACGCTCGTCACCAACAGCAGTGGGCGAATCTCCTACACCATCCCTGAGGAGCAGCGTCTGGGCGTCGGTGTCTACCCCATCAAGATGGTGGTCAGGTGGGGACGGGCATCTGCTCAGAGCATCAGGTTGGGGGGGAAGGGGAATGGGCCATCCACCATGGAACAGAGGTGGGGCAGGGTTAGTGCCCCACTGCCCCATACCAAAAGCACCTACCATGCAGAGTAACAGAAAGGAGACCCAGGGCAAAAGTGGGATCTGCAGAGCTTCCTCCGGTGCTGGATTTGGAATTAGAAGGACCTGAGTTCAAATCCCAGCTGGATTGCTTTCTCTTCCTATGTGACACTGGGCAGGTCACCGCACCTCTCTAGGACTCAGTTTCCTCTTGTGTAAAATGAGGGAGTTGGATTACACAGCCGCTGCGCCCCCCTGGCCCTAAATCAGTGATCCTATTTGTAGGTTACTGTGCAAGTCACCCCTGCTTTTGGTCCAAGTGGCCTCCTTTATAAAAATGAAGGGGTTGCACAGCCCTTAAGTGTACCATCCTGGGCTTTCCAACCCTGGTCAACCAGGACCTCGCGATCCACCTCTCTTTTGGCCTCTGCTGCAGGAAGAAAGTGTTCCCCACCCTCGAGTATGAGGATGGCAGCTTGTTAAGAGTGTCAGACTGGGACGCTAAACTGTGGCCCCATGAGCTTTGGTGGGGGCAGGCCCCCTACTTGGTAATCCTTGAGGATGCTGAGATCAGAGGATGGGCCCCCAGAGGAGCCCCTGGGCGAGACCTTGTGTTGGTATCAGGGGAAGCCCTGGGCCTGGGTTGGAGGAGATGCTCGGTCCTGGGGCTCTGATGGCTCTTTCTCAACAGGGGGGACCACACATTCGCAGACAGCTACATCACCGTCCTACCCAAGGGGACAGAGTTTGTAGTCTTCAGCATTGATGGTTCCTTTGCCGCCAGCGTCTCCATCATGGGCAGTGACCCCAAGGTGCGAGCAGGTGCTGTGGATGTAGTAAGGTGAGCCAGGGAGAGAGGACAGGCCGTCCTTCCCTCCCCTCCTCTCTTCTCTCTTCCTCTCCACCCACCTTCCTCCTTCAAGTGACTTTTCACACACCCTGGGGAAGGGCCCTTTGGCTGGGGCAAGAAGGGAAGGCAGGGATCCTCCCAAGTCAGAAATTGCTGAAATTTTTATAGATACAGTGAATTAAAGCTTAAAGTTTGAGCTTCAAACTATTTACAGATCGGTTGAGTTTATGACTTAAATACTTACAGATACAATACTTTATTGTTCACACAGTTTACATTCTATAGACAGAAACATGTATATAGATAAGTAAATAGGGATAGAGCCTGGACCTGTGATTTCATTGGTTTGGGAAATTCCCAGATAAGGAAACTTCCTCTTCCAGCATAGGTTGCTACCTCCTCTACAACTTATTGTCCTAGAGATTTGCCTAGAACACTTAGAAGTCAAATGATTTGACCTGGATCATATAGTCAGGATGTCTCAAAGGCAGGAATTGAACCCAGGTCTTTATGACTCTGAGGCCAGCTTTCTACCCACTTCACTGTGTGGAATATACACACAGAGAAAGCTGCCACCTATTGCTAAATACAAAATGCATACAAAATGAATGAGTGGGAAAGTAGCCCAAGGAGGTAGGGAAACCAGGAAAGGTCTGAGGTAAGGACTGGTTCTAAGGCAGTGGGGTGGCACGGCACGGACTAAAGTCAGGAAGACCTGAGTTCAAATCTAGCCTTAGACACTTCCTAGCTAGGTGACCGTGGACAAGTCACTTCACCCTGTTTGCCTCAGTTTCCTCATCTGTAAAATGAGCTGGAGAAGGAAATGGCAAACCACTCCAGCATTTCTGCCAAGAAAACCCCAAATGGGGTCGCAAAGAGTCAGACATGACTGAAATGACTGATCAACATAAGGGCTGCTTACTTAGCCTCAGCTTTGAAGGCAAGTGAGGTGCTCTACGCAATGGAAATGAGGAGGAAGGACACCCCAGACCTTGGGTGTGACCGATGCCTTTATAGACATGGAGATGGGAGGTGGAAAGTCCTAGGTGAGGAAAGGCGAGAAGGCCAGTTTGGCCTGGAGCATTAAGTGCTCAGAGGGTTCTGATTTGTACTAATCTTGGAAAGATTGTCAGGATCTGGATTGTGAAGGGCATTGCATGCCAAACAAGTCTTTCTATTTGATCCTTGGGGTAATAGGGAGCCACTGGAGTTTATTGAGTAGGGGAAGACCTGAGCTTTGGGAAGATCACTTTGGCAGCTGAGTGGAGAATGGTGTGGAGTGAGGAGAGACTGGAGGTGGAGAGTCCAATTAAGAATTTACTGCAGTATTCCAAGAGAGAGATGATGAGGGTCTGAACTAAGGTGGTGGCCGTGTATCATGGAAATAGGAGAACCGGTCACTGATTGGATGCACAGTAAAAAAGAATCCTAATCTGCGATTGTGGACTTGGATGACTGGGTGGATGGGAGTACCCTGGACAGAAATAGGGGGAGTTCAGAAAAGGGGTGAATTTAGAGGGAAAAAGAGAAGAAAGCCCAGGATAGAGGCACGAAATGACCCCCTCCCCAGTTAGAAGAGTAGAACAAGGGTGATGTTCTTGCAACGGAGACTGAGATAGGAGGAGAAGCGGGAAAGTCATTCAGTCAACCAGCATTTATTAAGTGCCTACTATGTACCAGGCACTGTGCCAAGCCCTGAGGATACAAAGTAAGACAAAAACTTAGAGTCTCTGCCCTTGAGGAGCTCACATTCCTAATGGGGGAGACAACATGTAAATAAATAACTAGGTACTTACAAGACGTATGAAAGGGTAAATGAAAGATGCAGACAGAGGGAAAGTGATGGCAGGCATGGGTGGGTGGGGTACCAAAGGCCAGAAAGTATCCAGGAGGAGAAAGGGGAGTCTATAGTGCCCCATACTTCAGAAAAGTTGAGAATGAGAGCAGCTAGGTTGCACAGTGGATAGAGCACTGGCCCTGGAGTCAGGAGGACCTGAGTTCAAACCTGGCCTCAGACACTTGAAACTTACTAGCTGTGTGACCCTGGGCAAGTCACTTAACCCTAATTGCCTAAAAAAAAGAAAAAAGTTGAGAACAGTAAGGAAGACCAGGTCAGAAAAGGACTACCAGGATGGAAGTTGGGAGCCCCAGGTTGTCTGAGTCCTTTCTCCACTACCAATTAATTACTCGTGTGACCTTGGGGCAAAGCATTGCATCACCCTGAGCCCCAGTTTCTTCATAATAACCGACCTCCTTACCTCACAGAGTTGTCATGAAGTAAAAGTTATTTATAAACAACACATGAATACAATAAGGGCGATCATTATAGTGCCTTAATATGTAGTGCTTTAAGTTTGCAAAGCACTTTGATAAATTTTATTTCATTTGATCCTCACAACAACCCTGGGAGCTAGGTGCTATTATTAACCCCATTTTACAGTTGAGGAAACCGAGGTAAGCAGAGGTCAAATGATTTGCCCAGGGTCACACAGCTAATAAGTGGCTGAGACAGGGCTTGAACTCAGATCCAGTACTAGATTCCTGATCTAGTGCCCAATAAGGTGGAGTGTTATTTGTTCTAGAGAGGCAGCCTACCAGAGTGGAGAGGGAGTTGGCTTTGGAGCTAAGAAGGCCTGGTCAGGAAGACCTCTGCTGAATGTATGACCCTAGGCAAGTCACTTAACTTGTCAATGCTCTAGGCAGCTCTCTAGCACTACAGGTTACCCAAAAGTTGCCCACTTACATTGATGGAGAGAATTTCCTCACCCTGCAGTTCCTTATGCCATTTAAATCCTAGGTCTAGCAGAGGTGGGGAACCTGCGGCCTCGAGGCCACATGTGGCCCTCTAGGTCCTTGGGTACGGCCTTTTGACTGAGTCCAAGTTTTACAGAACAAATCCCTTTAATAACACTAGAGCTCATGAGCGCTCACCATTGAGCTTCTCCTTAACAATCAGCCAGGAGATTCAATTAGTTTTTGTGAAAAGGTATTTACTCAAATGGCATTATCCAGTAGCTTGTGGCACATTGTCCTACAGATGTACCCAGAGCCCATGGGGCAGGGAAGAGTGGACATGAATTTAAAGTACAGCAGGAGTGAATCACAGTAGCAGAGATTACATATAAAAAAAACGACTCACAGTCTTAGACCAACAAGGTCTTGACATCTTTTCTTTCTCAGGAGAATTATCACAAAGTTCATTGCTTAAAGCACAATGGGTAAATAAGGCACACATATCAGAAACACACATAGCCAAAGCAATGCACAACTCTGACTTAGCTGTCACAAGGCAATAATAACAACAACCGACATTTATATAGCAGTAGTGTAAAGCACTTTAAGTACCAGCTGAACGGTAAAGTTAATTATAATAAAACACTTTAATGTTTTCAGAGACCTCTACATAATCTCAGTTGATTCTCCCAACAACCCCAACAAAGTAGGCACTCTAGGGTTTTTGTAATCCCCTGTTTTACAGGTGAGGAAACCAAGGCTCAAAGTGACTTGTCCAGGGTCTACTAACTAGTAAGGGCAGAGATAAGACTTGAACCCAGGTCTTCCTGATTTGATAGACAGGCACTACACCCCTGTTAGCTCTCCAAACATGGGGAGGGATTCCGGGGCGTGGGGAGGTGGGCCTAGAAGTGACCAGTGGCCCCGAGGAGTGGAATCCTCCAGGTCCACAGGCCTCTTCTGCTTCCTCCTCCCGCCTCACCTGCAGACACTGGCAGGACCTCGGCTACCTCATCATCTACGTGACAGGAAGGCCCGACATGCAGAAGCAGCGGGTAGTAGCCTGGCTGGCACAGCACAACTTTCCCCACGGGATCGTCTCCTTCTGCGACGGCCTCGTGCATGACCCTCTGCGACATAAGGCCAACTTCCTGAAGTTCCTCATCACAGAGGTAAGAGCTCCCAGCCGGACCCAGTGGGATCGTCCCTGTCACGGCACTGACTTTGGGAAGGGCGGCAGTGAGCCGAGTGTCCGGAGGCACGCCCCTGGATGGCAAAGGACCCGTGAGTCCAGGCACTGCGAGGATCATTGGAGACGCTGGGGTTGTTTAGTCTGGAGAATGGAAGACTCCTGGGGAAATCCTGCATTCATATATACTTATGGAGAGAGAAGAGAGGGAATTGGGGAGGGGGAGAGAGAGGCAGAGGAGGAGGGGAGGGGGGATGGAGAAGAGAGGAGGGGAGAGAGAGATAGAGGGGGGAGAAAGACAGCAAGAGAGGGGAGATGGAGAGAGAGGGGGGGAGAGGAAGGAGGGAGAGAGAGGTGGGGAGAAAGGGAAAGAGAGGGAGGGGCAGAGGGAAAGGGGAGATGGGGAGAGAGAGGAGGAGGGAAGGGAGAGAGTTGGGGGGGAAAAGACAGAAAAGAGGGAAAGAGGGAGGGGCAGAGGGAGAGGGAAGATGGAGAGAGAGAGGAGGGGGGAGGGGAGAGAGAGGAAGAAGGGGGAGAGAGAGATGTGGGGAGAAAGGGAAAGAGGGAGGGGCAGAGAGAGACAGAGAAGGTGGAGGGGGAGAGGTGGGAAGAAAAGAGAGGGGAAAGAAGAAGAGGGAGAGGGAAAGAGGGAGGGGCAGAGAGGGAGAGAAAGAGGAGGGGGAGGGAAGGAGAAAGAGAAAGAAGAAAGGGGAGAGAGGGAGAGAGAGAGTGAAAAAGAGGGAAAGACAGGGAAGGAGGGAGGGACAGCATAGCATAGGAGAGAGAGTGTAGGATTTAGGGCCAAGAAGACCCCAAATTTAAGTCCTGCTTCTGATACTTAATAACTGTATGGCCCTCTGCAATAACAATAATAATAATAAGTAGCATTCATAGAGGGAAGGGGGGGAAGAGGATACGCATTTATCTAGCACCTACTGTGTGCCAGGCACTTTACAATTATCTCATTTGATCCTCCCACAACCCTGAGAGGTAGGTGCTCTTATTATCCCCATTTTGCTGATGAGGAAACTGAGGTGGGCAGAGGTTAGGTGACTTGGCCGCAGTCCCACACAGCCAATGAGTGTCTGAGGCTGAATTTGAACTCAGATCTCAGAACTCGGGAAAGTCACGGGATCCTCTCTCAGGGCCCTGAGGTCCCTTGTGGCTCTGTGTGAAGGGCCCTCATGTGGATGTGAGGTTCCCCTTATTCTGTTCGGCTCCCAAGGCAGAGCCATGAGCTGTGAGTGGAACTTATAAAGAGGCGAGTTTCCCTGATAGCAGGGAAGTCTTCCTGTGGATCTGGGCAGTCAGGAGGGCCAGCCTGAATGAACGGCCAAGTCGTGAGGTCCCTTCCAGCACACATGTGCGTGGATGGATTGGCCAGGGGACACATCAGGCTCTTTATCTTTTCCCACCCCTGGAGCCAGGGTAATAGATCAGTCAACAAGCATTTATTAAGTGCCTGCTGTATGCCAGACACTGTGCTAAGAGGTAAGGATACAAAGAAAGGGGGAGGAAAACCCTACCCTCCCTGCCCCCGGGGAGTTCACATTCTAATGGAGAAGACCACATGTAGACAACTGGGCAGGTCTATAGAGGGTAAATTGGAGGTCCAAAGTTCAGAGGGGACCTCCTCCCTCTCTCCCCAATCCGCTCTGGTCCAGAATTACCCAGCATTCCCTCAGAGGGCTCCTATGGTAGGGGGCTGCAAGTCTATGAGCTATAGTTCAAGCTCTGAGAGGCTGGAGAACTGCCCACGGCCACAAGAGTAATAATAATCAGCATTTGAATCTGATCTGGTCTGGCTTTCCCCAACCACGTCAGTCTTTCTAGGGGCCTTGGGACCAGCAATGGCCTTGTCAGTCACCAGACTGGGGCAGCTAGGTGGCGCAGTGGACAGAGCCCTAGGCCTGGAGTCTGGAAGACCTGAGTTCAAATCCAGGCTCAGATACTCACTAGCTCTGTGACCTTGGGCAAGTCACTTAACCTCTATCTGGCTTAGTTTCCTCAACTATAAAATGGAAATAATAACAGCACCTACCTCCCAGGGTTGTTGTGAGGATCGAATGAGATATTTGTTAAGTGTCTTAGCACATAGTAAGCTCTATATAAGTGATGTTATTATTGTTACCGTCGTCATCATCATGGACTCAGATCTGGAAGTGACATTACAGGCCAGCTCATCCAACCCCTCCCCCCACTTTACAGATGTGGAAACTGAGGCCCAGAAAAGTGAAACAACTGTACCTGGGTTTCCCAGCCTATTTCAAACAAGAAAGAGGCCCCACTCCCGAGCCCTAGGCCGCTGGGGTCTCTTCAGACACGGGTTCCCAAGCCCCTCTGCCTGGCAGTCCAGGAGGACCCAGGAGTGTCATCTGGCCAGCCACTCTGAGCATGCTCTGTCCCTGTCTCCCCAGCTGCATATGCGGGTGCACGCCGCCTATGGCTCCACCAAGGACATCTCCGTCTACAGCTCCATCAGCCTGTCCCCCATGCAGACCTACATTGTTGGCCGTCCCACCAAGAAGCTGCAGCATCAATGCCAGGTACGGGAGCCATCCTCCTCCCTCTGCCCCCAGTCCGCACTGGTCCTAGGCACAGCCATGTCTGGCATGGGATGCGCCGGGCTCCCACCTGTACCAAGATGGCAGCACGGCCATCCATGCCAGCCGGGTCTCTGAGGCTGCTTTCCCAGACCCTCGGTACTCAGGCCAGGCTCAGAATTACCCAGCATTCCCTCAGAGGGCTCCTGTGGTAGGGAGCTCTAAATCTATGAACCTGGCTGGCACAGGGAACCTCAAGGATTTGTTCTGTGAAGTTTAGATTTATTCAAAGGGCCGCACTTGAGGACCTTTTGGCCGCAGGCTCCCCACCCGTCCTGGCAACTCTGGCCTGTGACGTGGGGCGAGTCTTTCAACTTCCCCAGGCCTGAGCTTCCTTCTCTATAAAATAGGAGGGTTTGGGGAGACAAACCGAGGGTCAGATTCAATGGCCTGCCAGAGCCGTCCCAGTTCTGAATCGGTGACTAGCTGCAGTGCAAACCTGCCAGACTGCGACCGGCCGGGCTTCTTACCTGTTCTCTGTTTCCCTCCCCCACCTCAGTTCATCACCGAAGGCTACGCCGCCCACCTCGCTCAGCTCAAGTACAACCACCGAGCCAGGCCGGCCAAGAACAGCACCAGGATGGCTCTGCGCAAAGGCAGCTTTGGCCTCCCTGGCCAAGGCGACTTCCTCCGCAAACGGAACCACCTCTTGCGCACCATCTCCTCCCAGCCCGCTGGGCCCAGCCACAAGCATGAGCGGACGCAAAGCCAGTCGGACAGCGAGCGGGAGCGCGAGCGGGAGAGGGGTCAGCGGAGCATGAGCGTGGCTACAGGTTGCTGGGGCCGCCGGCCAGAGCTGGGGGCCCCCCCAGGGCCCAAGTAGAGGTGCCCGCCTCCCCGCGCCCCCCCCCAGGAGCCGGCCCTGGAGCGGCCCCAGAGTGGGAGGTGTCACCATGGTGCTAGGAGGCAAGGGGGACAGAGCCACGCAGGCTGTGGGTCCCGGGCAGGCAGGTGGGTGCCAGCCTGCCAGTGGACTGAGGCCAGAGCTGAAGCTGGGAGGCCTTGGACCCCATCCCAGGCCCCTCCCCGGGGGCACTCTTGGCTCGGGCCTCGGGCATTTTGCTGCTTCTGCCACAGACAAGCACAGGACATGGCCTGTCTCTGCTCCCAGGGATGGGAGACACCAAGCAGTGACTCTGGTCCCCTTCTGACCCAGGGGGCTTTCCAGACAGCCCCCCACGGTGAGGCTCGGCCAGCCTCCTCTAACCACACCTTGCCCAGGAAGCAGGGCTCGATCCTGACCTGCAGGGAGAAGGGATCCCCCAATCCTCTGCCATGAAGGCAGGGGCACAGCAAGGCGGGAGGCGGGGACACCGTCCCCCAAAGAGACTTCTCAGCGGGGCTGCGTTCCCGACGTTCTGGAGTTCGGGGTCTTTGGTTCTCTCAGCAGCTGGCGGCATCCTGCATTTGCCGACAAATGCAAGGAAATCACACCCTCTCCCTCCCCCATTGCTGGGGGCACACAGGGCTCGCCATCTCAGCCCAAGAAGAGACCATCCCACCTGCTGCTCTCTGCCCCGCCCCCACCGCCATGTATAGTCTCACCAAAACCCCTGCAGCTCATTCACCCCTGAGCACTGGAGATGATCCAGCTATGTGCATTCTCTGTAATCCAAGTGCAGGGTTGGAGGCGTCCCCCGTCCTCCCCCCCCCCCCCCCCCCGCATCCATTTTCCCCAGCCCCCTTCTCCCCGAGTTCTCTCCAGACACAGTAGCAGCTTCCTGGGAGTTCGACCTGCTTCTTTTAACTCCTCACTCAACTGTAAAACCTCATCGTTTTTTGCACTGATGATCTTTAGGATGGAGACCTGTTACCATCTCATGTGGCTACACATCACCGTTGGTAGTGCATGATCATTAAATATTTTGCTGATCCAGGATAGAGTTCTGTGCAGGTTTGTTTGGGTTTGTTACTTTGGATTTTTTTTGTTGTTTTTTGGACAGTAAGGTGACCCAAATGTATAGCAAGTATGTTGTACAAAGCTTAAGGAAAAGGCCATATCTTTATTTCTGCAGCTCTTCCTATCACCAAGGCCCCAGGCCAGCCAACTAGTCACCCCCACCCCAGCTCCCTGCCCTCTCCTCTGCCGGCCTGCCTTGCCTAGCTCTTTGCATCTCTCATTTCTCTCTCACCAGTGAGGAGTGAGCAGAGGCAGGGAGGAGGGCGGGGGAGCCCCTTGGGTCCAGACCAGCCATGAGCCTGGCATCTCCTGCTTGGGCACCTGCCCCGAGCAGCAAGCCAGGGTCTGGGCACCTGAGGCCCCCAACACCCGCCTCTAGGCCAGAGAGCAGAGAGCTAAGGGATGGGAGTTCGAGGTGGGGAGGAGGGGAAGGGGGCAGCTGGACACAGGTTTTCCTCTCTCTCTGAAACCAGATTATTGGCCAAGCCCCCGGTTTCCACACCGCTCCTGATGCTGCTGCTGCCGCCCACTGCAGTGCATTATATTTCTATTCCTTTCTACGTCAGTGATTTGATTTCTAAAAGGGTTGGGTTGTTCGGTCTTTTTTTCTTTTTTAAAGGAAAAAACTTGGCTGCTTTTAGCTTTCTTAACTCTTTCAACACCCAGGGCAGCCCTCTCTGCTTTGTGAAAACCTTGCACTGTGAAAGCAGCCCGCTTTGGGGGCTCTGGGTCCTGCCACCGTCTCCCAGGCCTAGGTATGCCCCGACTGTCTCCTGGCGATTGGAACCTTGCCCCAGAGGATTTCCTCACTCCTATTTCCAAACTCTCACTGAATTTCTACTCTCTCAACGGGGCTTTAGGGGCAGGTGGGAGGGGCACATACAGATTTTTAAAACGCAAACTGTTTTGAAGCGAAAATTTGGACTGTCAGGTCCTTCATATCTCCCCCCGGCCAATCACCAACCACCCCTGCAGCACCTGCGCCACTTTCTACTGATGGAATCGGACTTCCCCTTTCTAACTAATCAACTTTTTCGACGTGTTGCCTTGATCTCACCTCCACCAGGCCACTGGCGCCCACGTGGATTCTTCTTGAGCTTTGCCATTTATTTCAGCGGCCGACAGAGAAGGCCACCTTCAGCCGGAGGAGCTCACCAAGCTGAGAACCGGGTTCTTGGGAAAGAATTCATCAAACATGGGGATATGGCCTTTGTCCAGTGCCCAGTCACCCAGTGGGGCTGGCTGGGCCGTTCTGTACATTTTGTTTGGGGGTGGGGGGAGGGTATGAAAAGATGCTGACATTTTCTCTTGTGTAGATATTGTAAAGAGGAAAAAAAGTATCCTGTAAATGTTCAGAAAAGTGGGTATATACAGAGTGAAAGTTATTTATTTTGTGTAGGGAAAATGTCTGGAGGGAAGAGAACCTTCAGGGCTTATTAATATTTAAGATGTAGCTTTCTTTTGTTGTTTCAGGCATTATGTACAAAGCAATTGTTTTATGGACCAAGTCCAATGTGACCTGTCTCTGAAGAATGCAATATCTGACTCGCCCCGCCCCTCACCACCGCCACCTCCCTTCCCCTTCAGTGGGAAAAATACGCTCAGCCTGACAATCACAGCCTTGGGGAGGGGGGGACACACACACATGCCCCCTGCTCTGCTCCTCCCTCAGACCATCTCCAATAGTCCAGGGGGAGGAAGCCTTCTCGAGCTGAGTCTCAGACCCTGATTGCAACAACGGTGGCCAGAGGAGACTGCCATGAGCCCGTGCCAGCCTTTGACTGGCCCCTCTCCTCCTGACTCGGCCACAGCCATTGCTCCCAAGGCTGTGCCTACCTTCTGTCATCAGCTCTGCCGCAAACTCAGCCTTGAAGGCTCCCCCCGCCCCTGCCCCCACCCAACTAAGCCAAGGACAAGAGCAATAGCGCAAGCCTCCATCTGTCTCGGCCTCATCAGTCTCGATCCCCGTTTTCTCTGTGTAGCAATTTGTCCGGCGTGAACGCACAGGCCGGAACCAGGCCCCTCAGCAAACATTTGTAAATGTTTTCTCACCAGAATTAGAGAGCCCTCCCCTTCCTCCTTTCCACATGAGGTATATTTGCTGTTGATAAAGCTTGGTTTTTTTTTTTTGGAAACACTTATTTTTTAAATACCAAAAAAAACAATGTTTACAGCATCAGAAGACAACCAGTCATAACCAAAAACCCTACTAAGCACCGCATCTTCCCCAAGCAGGGAAGCAGCCCCTTCCCACACCAATCATCAAGCGACTCCGCCTCTGCTGCCCAAGTATGTCTAGAAGCCTTACTCCCCTTCTCTTCTTCCTCCTCGTAGGAAACCTCACCCAGGACCTACTGGTATTCCCAAGTGTTGATTTTACATTCAATCATCGCCATCCCATTTTATTTATAAAGAAGCGTTTCTTAGGGACGCAGCTAAAAAATAAAACTCCTTCCAGGCTTGGTCCGAAAGGCCCACCCCCTCGGGGGTGCCCCTGGCTCAGAAGCCAGTCTGCCACGTCCCAGTTTCGTCTCTTCGATTCTGTCTGTGTGTCAGCATCTCTTGGCTTGTTTGTGAGAGACCATCCACTTACTTCTCCTTGCTGTCTGTCAGTGCGTTGTTCGATGCCTGGGTGTGTATACTCTGTACACAGTATCACTGTATGTTACATGAATAAAGGGAAGGCTTCTTTCCTGAGTCTCTTTACTGGTACATTGGACAACAACCCAAGAATCAGGGAATCAGGAGGTCAGTCAGCAGGCTGTCCCCTCCCTACGGCCCTCATTCCTGTGCTAACCTTTACTCCTGAGCAAAGAGGACAAAGTGTAGACAGACCTGTGGAGGTGCCTGCTGGCAGAGGAAAGGGAAGTGGAGGGGTTCCCAGTACAGCAGTGAACAAAAAAGCAGGCACCCCCAGAACCCGAGTGCTTATACCACCGATGGCTCTGCCCTCCAACGTCTCTGCCTGTGAATCCTGTGGCATCCCAGCCCAGATACACAGACCCCTCCCCCAGTGGGCTCTTCCCCAAATATCTTTTATCTGTCTGAGATCCAGTGATAAATATCTTCAGCATTAGAATTATACCCAACTTTCCAAGCAAACAGAGACCAGACACGAGCCTGAGGCTGGATTGGGCTTTATTGTTAGCAGAACCCCTTAGGTGGAAACAGAAGGGACAAGAGTTGGATTCATGCGGCCCAGGCACCACCAAGCCAGGGGGCCCTTGCCCCTTCCCCTGCCCCTTCTAGAGAGCTCTGATGAGCTACTCTATGAGCCCAGCCTCCAAAGCTCCTCACTGCCACCCACCTTTCTTGGGTGGCAGCTTCTTAGCTGGGCCTAAGTCTGGGGGCAAGGACAGCCAGGCCTGGTCAGATGACCCTACGCTCCCCCACCCCGGGTACTCCCTACAGGAGGGAGGATAGTGAAAATGCAGGCACCGTCTGGGTCTCCTGGACTCTTGGTGGGCATCAACATGCATTTCTTGCTTGGGCCAGTCCCTGAGCTCATAAACCCCCTTCACACACTGGCCTAGGCAGCTGATCTCAGGCAGTGGGTAGGACAGCGGTAATGCCCAGCATCTTCAAGCTGGAGCCATTCCCCTCACCTGGGTGAGCCGGCATTACTCTCCCAGGAAGCCCCCCAAGTCCATGGAGACAGTAGTCAGGGGCAGACACCGGGGACCAGGAAGTCGAAGGAAGGAGGCTGGGGTCTTACTGCAACAGACCTGCTCGCATCTGGAAGGTCAGCCCGTCGCCCCTTGTGGCTTGCTGCAGGAAAGAGGCAGGCACGTAAGAGAGGGAAGCCTCCAAGTGGGCAGGGGCGGGGGCCCGGGCGGCCAGGGGAGGGACTACTACCTTGTTAATCTCCTTGTGTCTCTCTTTGGTGACAATTTCTTCCAGAACTTCACCATCCCCCTTAATGAGTCTAGAACAGAAGAACAGTCGAGTGGGTGGGTGACCCTGGGGCCTGGGTTGGGGGCACTTGCGACAGGGGAGAATGGAAGGACAGGCAGGAAGCCTCTCCCCCAGGGGGACCAGGACCTCAGGAAAGGATCACTGCCTGCAGCCTGCATCTAGTCTAATCCATGCACAAAAGGAATCCCCCCCACCAGTGAGAGGGACCACCTGCTAGGACAGCCCACTCCACACGGGGAGGAAAGTTTTCCTGACACGGAGCCTCAGTGGGCCTCCTTGTACCTTACTATTATAACACAGCAGCAGGGAAGGAGCCTCCCAGGACACACAAGGCCTTCCTTCCTTCCTTCCTGCTGAAAAGAAGGCAGGCAGCAGGCCTGGATCTGTGACAGGCTAGAAGCGGGGACGTTATCAGGATGAAATGCAAGCTCCCAGCCAAGTACCCCCCCTGTGAACATGACCTCAAGGGCAGAGCTGTTCTGGCCTCATGTCAGGAGGCCTCCCATGGTTTGTCCTATCCACCACGCTCTCCCCTCCCTCACCCTCGAATGCCCTCATCTCCCCAAGGGGCTGGGCAAGAGAGGGACAATGCCCTGGGAGAAGGAGCCTGCTGTCACGGGATGGTCAGACTGAGCACTAGGTTCAGAGTAAAGAAGCCCTGGGTTCCAAAGCCACACTTACCAGCCGTGTGACCCTAGGCAAGTACTGTATTCAAGCTCCTCTTATCCATACAGTGAGGCAGCACTGGACTCTGACATCCCAGAAGGGGAGAAGAGTGGGATCAGAACCAAAAGGGACCTTCCAGGACCACCTGGGCCCAACCACGCCTCATTTCACCAACATGGAAACAGACCACATCATCTGACCTGAGACACCACCCCAGGAGTTTATAGCGGAGGCAAAGGCAGCTTGAAGCCAGGTCCTCGGCCCGCCTCCAAGTCCAGAATCAGGTCTGGGCTCAAGTCGGTGCCTTCCAAGGCTGGCCCTTGTACAGGCTCATGCAGCAGCTGCCGGGCCAGCCAGGGGCCCCCGTCAGGCCAGGACCAGCCTGGGGAATCTGAGGGTAGGAGAGCAGGGCTTGGGCTACCCCTCACTGTCTACTTTCTCAGCTATAGCCACAGCACGGATGGATAAGCCAAAGGTTATTTCAAGCAGGAGCTGGAATCAACAGCGATTGCTGATCTCTACTGCTCTCGCTGCTGTCTGAAATAGGCCGAGACTCACTCACGGAGACTCACGTGGCTTTTAAGATTCTGAGGGAGGACATGGGGAATGGGTGGGAATGGCCCTGCTCCTTTCTCTCCCCTTCTTCCCACCGCAACATGGCCCTAGAGCTGGGCCCAGATCCCGAGCTGGCTGGGGATTTCTCCCCTGTCCCTGAAATGCCCCTACCTCGTACGACCTGTCTCAGGGTCCACCACCTTGCGGATGACGCTCTGCCGGGCATCCCACTCCTCTTTGGTCATTGGCTTCATGGCCTGGATGCGGGACTTCTGCTCATCTGTCAGCACTACACCCCAGGCCCCAAAAAGAACAGGAGTCAGTGCCAGCCAGGGGAGGCCTCCCTGAAGGAGGGCAGAGCCCTGGATTTGTAGTCAGTGGGCCGGACACCTGAGGACCCCCCTGGGAGGGAAGGGAGGGCACGTACATGACAGAGTGAGTGAACACGTGTCTGCAGTGACTCTGGCCGGGAAGGTCTAGTCACCCACAGCCATTTGACTCACAGTCCAAGGGGAAGGGGGAGGGGAATACGCATTTCTTAAGGACTGACTGTGCCAGACACTGTATGCTAAGCGCTTTACAAACATTATCTCACACCCCAGAGGCTGGAGAATTGAACTCTGAGGCTAAGGCCAGGTTACACTGCCTGGTTTGGCATTGAGGGGTGAGGAGTAGAGACTCCCTGGTGACCCTGGGCTGTCACCCCAACTCTGAAATCCTGAGGTTCCTCATCTTTCAAAGTCAATTCAAGGTTCTCCATACAGAACAGAAAGGAGGTTTTGGGGGCAAAAGAATTTACCATCCTGTCAGACTCAGGTTCTGGGCAGGACTTTCCCCTCTTTTCTTTGTCATTTGGGGATGACTCTGATGTCGGGAAGGGGGTGGGATTTATATGGAAATGAAGATGATGTAAAAACAAAATTGTAAAAATTTTAAATTACAGGAGGCCTTTGCCCAGTAAAGTGTAAACAGAACCAAGAAAACAATATACACAATAACAACAATGGAAGTGGAAAATACCAAATCAACCAGAAATGAAATGGCAGGCGATCATAACCACCAAGTTTGGCCCTGGAGAAGGCAGGAGAAAATGCAGCCTTTGCAGAAGGGGGGGGACGAATCAAAGAAAAAGGAAAAGGACCTCCGTGTACAAAAAGATTTAGAGCAGCTCTTTTTGTGGTGGCCAAGAACTGGAAATTGGTGGTGGCCCATCAACCGGGGAATGGCTGAACAAGCTGGGGTATATGAATGTGATGGAACTTGTGCTGTAAGAAATGATGAGCAGGCAGACGTCAGAAAAACCTAGGAAGACTTGAATGGACTGACGCAAAGCTAAATGTGCAGAACCAGACCATTATATACAGTAACAGCAATACCGTGATGAGGATCAACTGTGAAAGATTAGCTAGTCTGACCAAGACGGAGATCCAAGACAATTCCAAAGGACTTATGATGAACATGCCTCAATCTCCAGAGAGAGAACTGATGAACTCTGAGTGCAGAAAAAAAGCAGTGGGGGGCTAGGGGTGTGAGGCACTGCATCCACCATCAGTCTCAGGTGTTGTGTTGTCTTGGTTCACGTTGCTGACAGGGATAAGGACCTGTGATGTCAACGGCCTGGGGGTAGTCCTAGATAAGGAAACTCCCTCTAATAAAGTAGGCCCTTCTTTGCCCCAAGCCAGGGTCACTGGGAGGTTTAAGCGACTTGCCCAGGGCCACAGAGCCAGGATGGATCAGAGGCAGAAGCTTCCTGGATCCAGGATCAAATGAGATCATGCACGTAAAGCTCTTTGCAAACACAGACACACCACCTGAATACTGGCTACTCTTCCTCCTGGCGCAGGGCCCATGGGCTGGGGGCCCAGCCGGCATCCCTCCGCGCTCCCCGGGAGAAGCCAAGCCTCTAGTCTGGCCTGCACAGGTGGGGAGGGGGCCACCCACCCCCACCCGCCCTTACCTGGGCCGCTCTCCACCAGGGGCTCTTTCCGCCACTGGTCCAGCGAGGGGCCCGGCATCTCCTCCACCACCTTGGCCTTGGTCGCCTTCTCCTTCTCCTTCTTCTTCTCCTTCTTCTTCTTCTTCTTCTTCAGCTTCTTCTTTGCCTTCTTCTTTGAGCTCTTCTTGTCCTTACGCTTCCCACGCTTTTTCCTGCCCCCACTGGAGGCCCCCGAGGAAGAGGAAGAGGAGGGAGAAGAGGAGGAGGAGGAAGAAGAGGAGGACCTGGGCCGCCTTCTCTTCCGGGCTTTGTCCCTGCTTCTCTCTGCATGTGAGGAGAGGGGCCAGTGAAGGAGCCCCCTCAGAGGCCCGGCCTGAGGGGGGTACACCTTCCCCCCCAAAGAAGCTAGACCTGCATGGGCGCCCTGGAGAGAGCACGAGCAGACGGGTGTTCCTCTTGTCTTCCTGCCTGCTTCCCTTCTCTCCCTCCTTCCTTCCTCCTCTCCCTCCCTGCCTCTTTCCCCTTCTTCCTTCCCCTCTTCATCCCCTCCTTTCCTCCCTCCTTTTCTTCCTTCCTTCCTTCTCTCCCTCCTTTCCTCCCTCCTTTTCTTCCTTCCTTTCTTCTTTCTTCCCTTCCTTCCTTCTCTCCCTCCTTTCCTTCCTTCCT